>NC_053157.1:223945055-224036555 GCF_016835505.1 Polypterus senegalus
GGTGTGAAATCAGGATCGTCTGTCACAGGGGGTGTGAGGGTAAAATGAATCGGGAAGCTCTGATATACTGTATATGTATGTGTGTGTGTGTGTGTGTATATATATATATATATATATATATATATATATATATATATATATATATATATATATATATAGAAATAGTTTTACTGTCAAATAATGCAAAGAGTACGCAGCACGTGTTTTGTCCTAATTCTGGGCTCATCAGGCGTACACACTCAGTGCACCCCTCTCAGGAATCGAACCTCGGACGTCAGCACTAAAGCGAAGCCTCTTGTTTTGAGCCACAGCATGTGGTTCGTTTATTTGACAGTATGTAGATCGGGTATATATATATATATATATATATATATATATATATATATATATATATATATATATATACAGTAATCCCCTGCTATATATATATATCCCTGCTATATCACGACTTTCGCTGCTTCACTCTATCGCGGATTTTAAATGTAAGCATATCTAAATACATATCACGGATTTTTTGCTGGTTCGCAGATTTCTGCGGACAATGCGTCCTTTAATTTATGGTACATGTTTCCTCAGTTTGTTTGCACAGTTGATTTCATACAAGGGACGCTACTGGCGGATGGCTTAGAAGCTACCCAATCAGAGCATGTATAATATATTAACTAAAACTCCTTAATGCTATAAGATATGCTTCCCGCGCGGTGCTTGATTGTTTGCTTGTCTCTGCCTCTATCTCACCCTCTCTGACATTCTCTGCGCCTGATGGAGGGGGTGTGAGCAGAGGTGCTGTTTGCTTAAAAGATACTGATGCTCCTCTAAAAATGCTGCTTTATTGCGTGCTCGGCATATTTAAAAGCACACGTATTGATTTTTTGATTGTTTGCTTTAATCTCTCTCTCTCTCTGACGTTCTCTGCGCCTGACGGAGGAGATGTGAGCAGAGGGGCTGTTTGCACAGAGGCTGTTTGCTTAGAAGATACTGACGCTCCTCTGAAAAATGCTGCTTTATTGCGGTGCTTCGGGCAAACTTAAAAGCACACGTATTGATTTTTTGATTGTTTGCTTTTCTTTGCGAGCGCTCGCTCTCTCTCTTAAATTCTCTGCTCCTGATGCAGACACTCCTTTGAAGAAAAGATATATTTGCATTCTTTTAATTGTGAGAAAGAACTGTCATCTCTGTCTTGTCATGGAAGTTTAAACTTTTGACTAAAGGGTGTTATTTCATGTCTAGTTCTAATAATGTTAACAGTGTGGGAGAGTTTATAAGGGCTTAAAATATATAAAAATAACTATACAAACATATGGTTTCTACTTCGCAGATTTTCATCTATCGCGGGGGGTTCTGGAACGCAACCCCCGCGATCGAGGAGGGATTACTGTGTATATATATATATATATGATATATATATATCCATCCATCCATTTTCTAACCCGCTGAATCCGAATAGGGTCACGGGGGCTGCGAGCCAATCCCAGCCAACACAGGGCACAAGGCAGGAACCAATCCTGGGCAGGGTGCCAACCTACCGCAGGACACACACAAACACACCCACACACCAATCACACACTAGGGCCAATTCAGAATCGCCAATCCACCAAACCTGCATGTCTTTGGATTGTGGGAGGACACCGGAGTGCCCGGAGGAAACCCACGCACACACGCATACATGCTCTGATTGGGTAGCTTCTAAGCCATCCGCCAGTAGCGTCCCTTGTATGAAATCAACTGGGCAAACAAACTGAGGAAACATGTACCATAAATTAAAGGACGCATTGTCCGCAGAAATCTGCGAACCAGCAAAAAATCCGTGATATGTATTTAGATATATATATATATATATATATATATATATATATATATATATATATATATATATATATATATATATATATACACAAACCGGATTCCAAAAAAGTTGGGACACTAAACAAATTGTGAATAAAAACTGAATGCAATGATGTGGAGATGGCAAATGTCAATATTTTATTTGTAATAGAACGTAGATGACAGATCAAACGTTTAATCCGAGTAAATGTATCATTTTAAAGGAAAAATATGTTGATTCAAAATTTCACGGTGTCAACAAATCCCAAAAAGTTGGGACAAGTAGCAATAAGAGGCTGGAAAAAGTAAATTTGAGCATAACGAAGAGCTGGAAGACCAATAAACACTAATTAGGTCAATTGGCAACATGATTGGGTATAAAAAGAGCTTCTCAGAGTGGCAGTGTCTCTCAGAAGCCAAGATGGGTAGAGGATCACCAATTCCCACAATGTTGCAGAAAGATAGTGGAGCAATATCAGAAAGGTGTTACCCAGCGAAAAATTGCAAAGACTTTGCATCTATCATCATCAACTGTGCATAACATCATCCGAAGATTCAGAGAATCTGGAACAATCTCTGTGCGTAAGGGTCAAGGCGTAAAACCATACTGGATGCCCGTGATCTCCGGCCCTTAAACGACACTGCACCACAAACAGGAATGCTACTGTAAAGGAAATCACAGAATGGGCTCAGGAATACTTCCAGAAACCATTGTCAGTGAACACAATCCACCGTGCCATCCGCCGTTGCCAGCTGAAACTCTACAGTGCAAAGAAGAAGCCATTTCTAAGCAAGATCCACAAGCTCAGGCGTTGTCACTGGGCCAGGGATCATTTAAAATGGAGTGTGGCAAAATGGAAGACTGTTCTGTGGTCAGACGAGTCACGATTCAAGTTCTTTTGGAAATCTGGGACGCCATGTCATCCGGACCAAAGAGGACAAGGACAACCCAAGTTGTTATCAACGCTCAGTTCAGAAGCCTGCATCTCTGATGGTATGGGGTTGCATGAGTGCGTGTGGCATGGGCAGCTTGCATGTCTGGAAAGGCACCATCAATGCAGAAAAATATATTCAGGTTCTAGAACAACATATGCTCCCATCCAGACGTCATCTCTTTCAGGGAAGACCCTGCATTTTTCAACAAGATAATGCCAGACCACATTCTGCATCAATCACAACATCATGGCTGCGTAGGAGAAGGATCCGGTACTGAAATGGCCAGTCTGCAGTCCAGATCTTTCACCTATAGAGAACATTTGGCGCATCATAAAGAGGAAGGTGCGACAAAGAAGGCCCAAGACGATTGAACAGTTAGAGGCCTGTATTAGACAAGAATGGGAGAGCATTCCTATTTCTAAACTTGAGAAACTGGTCTCCTCGGTCCCCAGACGTCTGTTGAGTGTTGTAAGAAGAAGGGGAGATGCCACACAGTGGTGAAAATGGCCTTGTCCCAACTTTTTGGGATTTGTTGACACCATGAAATTCTGAATCAACATATTTTTCCCTTAAAATGATACATTTTCTCAGTTTAAACTTTTGTTCCGTGATTTATGTTCTATTCTGAATAAAATATTAGAAGTTGGCACCTCCACATCATTGCATTCAGTTTTTATTCATGATTTGTATAGTGTCCCAACTTTTTTGGAATTCCGGTTTGTATATATATATATATATATATAAAATAACTCATAAACTTGCAATATTATTTATGAAAATCGCAACATTTTACTCACCAAAAATTTGGATTATTTGGAAACAAAATCCATCCCCCTCTCTTTTCTCAAAAACAGTTCAATTACTCTGTTGTACGGATTATCCGTGCGCTTCAGTTCCATCATAAAGTCCCTTTCTATCGCCATCGAAGCTAATGCTGAAAGTCGAACCTGCCCTGTTGTATTTCTGGCATAAGTTTTAATTTGCTTTAGGACTGAAAATGCCCGCTCGACAGAAGCAGTGTACACGGGAATGGTCACCGCCAAATATACCAATGTGAACAGCTGCCCCATGCTCTCATTCAGATTTTTCTGATGAAGGAAGTCAAGGAGATCAGTGGGAGATTTTCCTGCAAAATCATCCATGGCATACATTACAGTCAGTTCTGTTTTTAGCCGAGACAGATCAAAAACCGCTCCGTGGCTCTTGTGTTAAACTGGAGAAGGCTGCATGAGTGAAATTTTTCTTGTATTCCTGAAACTTCTGGGGCTCGAGGAGCGTGACAAACATCAGGTTTTTGTGGTCTTGAAGTCTGGCAAATAATATTGTCCAGAATCCTGCCATGGAGTTGGCCGTAGTGCGCGCGAGGATCTTGCGCTTGGAGCTTTTGCGGTGCGTTCAGTGGCCTCGTAGAGTTCCTCATCTCGACTTCTATGCAATCCATGGGTCTGAATACGGTGACATTGTCGTACACCTGCTAGAGGGCCCTACTGACACCAACTCAAAATCTGATTGGTTGAAGCAACAGGTTAATCGACATTTATTCTGTGTTAGAGTGCCTGCACAACGGATTGTGAAGGCTTCTCTGCCTGGCAACAAATGATGGCTGAAATGTGATTGGTTAAATGCTTTAATACGGAAATACATGCCTTGAAGCAGCACAACCATTGGAAAAGCTATGAAAGGAAGCGGACAGACTATTTGGAATTATTTAATAAGTATTCATGGACAAAATATAATTAACATCAGTTTGTGATTCAGATATTTTTACTTATGAATATGCTAAGCACAGTCCTTGACCCGCGAATATTTACCTTATATGGGCAGGCACTCAATTACGTGGGAAGCGTGATGATGCGAGACGCAACTCCGCCTCCCATGGCCATCGAGCTGCAGTCTATTACAGTATATGGACGAAAATAGGTTCCAGTTATGACCATTACGCGTAGAATTTCAACCCAACTTTTGTAAGTAAGCTGTAAGGAATGAGCCTGCCAAATTTCAGCCTTCTACCTACACGGGAAGTTGGAGAATTAGTGGTGAGTGAGTGAGTGAGTGAGTGAGTGAGTGAATGAGTGAGTGAGTGTGTCAGTCAGTCAGTTAGTCAGTCAGTGAGGACTTTGCCTTTTATTAGTATAGATTATGTACATTAAAGAACAATCAACAACAAATCAAACTAATAATATATTGAACAATTATTATAAAAATAAATTTGAATAAATCGGACTCTGCACCATGAATTATGAAGTATGTGTTCAGGTAAAGTACAAATTCCGGTTGCTGAATTTGGCCCAAAAAGTTAATACAGATCTACAATTTTGGTGTAACAACCACATTCCAAATTTCATCTATCTATCTTGTTGCATTTTTGAGTTATCGTGTTTACACACACACACAGACATAATTCCAAAAAACGGCATTTTCAGACTCAGGGAGGTCTAAAATATCAAGATTCATCAAAATCTCGAGGTTGAATTATTTAATGATTACTATACTTTCTCTATACTTCGTATACGAGAAAGTAAAAACAATTTCTCCTGTGCAAAGTGTCAGGTGAATTACTGTCAACAAAAAGCAGGCACCTGAGACGTAAACTGAAATGTTACTAACTTGTGATTTTCCTGTTGATACGGTAAAGGTTTTGTTGAGCAACACATTCCAATTTCAGGCATTTGAATTACATCTTGATAAACAACAAGTGCAAAGAAAGGTGGCACGTAAATCGCTTTCTATATCACACAATTTACGTGCACCATACTCAGCTTGCTCTGACACCAAAAATGCTGTGTGAACAGTCGCCTTCTGTCACCAGCCACCGTCTACTGGATGAATATATGTGCGCGGCTTGTGGTAGATGACTTTTTGTTTTAGAGTTCCAAGGGTTAAAGACTAACGGCAAGAATATTCATTCAAAAAACAAAAAATAAAAATATTTTTAGTAAATTATTGTTTTATTTTAGTTAGTCTTTCCTGCTACTTTAATAGTTTAGTTTTTAATTTCAGTTTTGTAAATTATTTTATTTCAGTTTACAAAAATGTTTTTTTATTAATAGTTTCAGTTTTGATTTTAGTTTTCATTAACTATAATGACCTTGCTCCAAACACTACCTGATTGAGCAACATACCAACTCTGGGAATTCAGGATGTGCTGTGTAGATGAGTGCAGCATTGACTCAGACACAGGAAGCAGAGGGTGATGGTTCACAGGGTCAATGCTAGGGCCTTTGCTATTTTTAATATATAGAAATGATTTGGATAAGAATATAATAATCTAGTTTGCAGATGATACCAAGATAGGTGGGTTTGCAGATAATCTAAATTGCATTGAATCATTACTGAAAGACTTGAACAGCATACATGCTTGAGCAAATATCTGGCAGATGAATTTTAATGTTAGTAAATGTAATGTATTACACATAGGAAGTAAAAATGTTAGGTTTGAATAGACAATGGAAGGACTGAAAGGACTGAACCCTTGAGAAGGATTTAGGAGTCATTGTGGACTCTACGCTAACAACTTCCCAAAAGTGTTCAGAAGCCATTAAGAAGGCTAACAGAATGTTAGGTTATATAGCGCCTTGATGTGTGGAGTACAAGTCACAGGAGGTTCTGCTCAAGCTTTATAACACACTGGTGAGGCCTCATCTGGAGTTCTGGGTGAAATTTTGGGTCTACAAAAAGGACATAGCATCACTAGAAAAGGTCCAGAGAAGAGTGACTAGGCTGATTAGAGGACTACAGGGGAAAAATTAAAAGAGCTGAGCCTTTATAGATTAAGTAAAAGAAGATGAGGAGGAGACCTGACTGAAGTGTTTAAAATTATGAAGGGAATTAGTCCAGTGGATCGAGACTGTGACTGTAAAATGAGTTCATCAAAAACACGGGGACACAGTTGGAAACTTGTTAAGGGTAAAATTTTATGAAGTTTTACTTTACACAGAGAACCATAGACACGTGGAATAAATGACAAAGTAATGTGGTAGACAGTAAGACTTTAGGGACTTTCAAAACTCGACTTGATGTTATTTTAGAAGAATTAAGTGGATAGGACTGGAGAGCTTTGTTGGTCTGTTCTTGTCTAGATTGATCTAATGTTTTAAGGAACTGACTCATGGAAATCAATCATTGTTTTTTTTCAGGGAGATGAAGAGGAGAGATCTACTGGTTACTCAGAAGATAATGACCAGGATGTACGTGTGAGGATGAGGAAAAGGGCACTGGACCTGCCAAAGAAATATAATTGAGGGGTCTTTTTGGAGTGATGCCAACAGGGAAAGCAGGTGATTATCTAGGACACAATATACATTATATGTTCCACATTAACACCAGGCTTGCAAGATCCTGCATGAACCTAATAGTGTCATTGAAGTGCATAGCAGCAGGAAATGACGTGGAAAACTCTGTATAGAGTGATGTGACTCTACCACCACGTACTGTACTGTGTGTTTACTGTGCCTTTGGACAGGAGGAAACAAAAGAAGAAGTGATCATTATTAGGAAGACCGCCAAATTGCTGGTAGCAGGGGATTCACTAAATAACACATAAAACTTTGTGGGGATCCAAGAAATTATCATGTAGTAAAAGCAAGCCGGGAGGGGCTCAGAGTAGAGCCGCTGCTCCTCCGCATCGAGAGGAGTCAGATGAGGTGGCTCGGGCATCTGATCAGGATGCCTCCTGGACGCCTCTCTGGCGAGGTGTTCCGGGCACGTCCAACCGGGAGGAGGCCCCGGGGAAGACTCAGGACACACTGGAGGGACTATGTCTCCCGGCTGGCCTGGGAACGCCTTGGGATTCTCCCGGAAGAGCTGGAAGAAGTGGCCGGGGAGAGGGAAGTCTGGGCCTCTCTGCTTAAGCTGCTGCCCCCGCGACCCGACCTCGGATAAGCGGAAGAGGATGGATGGATGGATAAAAGCAAGAGTCACAGTTTTAGAATGGAATAGAAGAGCTGCATCTAATTGCTTTAAAAATAAACATATAATTGTTCTGGCACATATAAAGTGAAAAAACTGATGAGAACCCTCACCACACAATCATTTTTTTAAAGAATTTAATAAAATGCATGGCTTAATAAATAAAAATATTAAAAAACAGGATGAATACCATAGTGTAGTATGGTGCTCACCAGTGGTGGCCCAATGGATTTTTGTTCATTTCATGGCTCTTTTAGGTAGCAATGGCCTACTATGGGCACGCTAGTTAGTCATTGTTTGGCTCCTCCAATTTTAGTGGCTTCCCTGCAGCTGGCTCTGAAGCTGCACAATTAAATATGAAAAGGCAGTTCATACTGCTACTGACTCAGCAATGAGCTCGTCTGCGGCTGACACAAGACTTTGCACCATTACTCTGCCTTTTTTTCAAGAGGTCATCCATCCTATCAAAGGCTCTGGACTCCTTGCAACTGTGCACAGATTCTTTAAAACAGTGGAAGGTCTTCACTTACCGTGTCATCATGTGGCCGGGGATGAGGACACGACAGCAGTGAGTTTGAGTGTTGTGCTGCCAGGTGGCACAGAGGAGATGTTTGTGTTCCTTATGCGTCCCATTAAACACTCGAGGGATGCAACGTATCTAATTAATGTGGACAAATACTTCAGTTAAAAATTAAATGAAAAGTTAAACTGTCAGCAGCACCTGCTGTTGCCCATGTTGGTAATTTTAAGGCAGAATAATCCCACCTTCCATTTGGCAGCAGAAATTGCTAAATTCATTTATTTCATTCAATTAATTTAATTTATTTATTTCATTCAATTCATTTTAATTTGTGTCAGTTCTCCAAATCCAGTAAAACACCCTGTCCTTAAAACTCCCCACAAGGTACCCCTAGGTCAAAATTTTAGGTTCCAAAGTAGACTAATGCCTCTGTTTGTGCTAAAGTAGGATATGCATGCAAACTGTAGTTGAGATGGGACAAATGCTGTGGATTTATAATAAGAACAAACACACACACACACACACATTTGAATTTCCTCCATGTGTTCCAGTTTCCTCCCACAGTCCAAAGACATTTAGATTAGCCAAATTGGTGATGCTAAATTGCCTTGTGTGTATGTTTGCCCTGCGATGGACTGACACCCTGGCCTGTTCAGGGTTTGTTCCTGTGTTGCACCCAAAGCCAGCTGTGATAGACTCCAGTCCACCAGCGACCCTGATCTGGATTAAAAAATGACATGACATAACACACACACAAATAAAGTTTTAACATAAAGATGCACATAAGTAAAGGCTATGTGAAATTTGTGACAGTAAATAAGTAATAACAAAATATGCAAGTATAGGTAATGTGTCACAAATTATATTTTTATTGCTTATTTTATCAAGCATTTATTAATTTCCGCCTATATTTCAGTAATATCACATGCAACATAAAACTTCATTTCTTTAGTTCATCAGATAGATTGTAACTTTACTTGTATATTGTCATATAAATGCTGTTTTTTAATTTGTTGGCTATTGTGGAAGAAAAGAATTTGAATACAGTCACCCCCGACTGGAATGCCCCGATTTTAAGCAATAAAACAGAGGCAGGAGAAAGCGTCAGTCGTTATTCTAAAGTGCATTACATGTTAGCCACATGTTACAAAGAAAAAAGTGTCCTCTGTGCTCTATTTATACAATTCATTGATTACGTCACTATTCAAAAAAGAAATTCATTACTTTAATTACATAAAGTTTCAACACAGTTGCTAACGGGACATGGCAGATGTTGATACCTTAGATGACCAAAATTTGATCAGTAGTCCGGTTTGCTTGGGATGTACCTGCCAAGTTGTTTGTCTGCCTATGGTAAAGTCATCCCTGGTGGAGGATCACAGGAATCATGGGAAAGAGGGGTCCTTTCATCGGAGCAACGTTTTAGCCGTGGCATGGCCAAATGGGGAGGCAGTTAGATGGATGAGGTCTCCAGGACTCTAAAAATATCCAAACCTAATTATGTCATATCATCTACTGTTAAACCGTACTTCTAAAATTTTTATTATTATGCTGTCTTAAGGAATTGTTCTGTTCTGTGTATTGTATTGTATTGACCCCCTACTTTTGACACCCACTGCACGCCCAACCTACCTGGAAAGGGGTCTCTCTTTGAACTGCCTTTCCCGAGGTTTCTTCCATTTTTCCCTACAAGGTTTTTATTGGGAGTTTTTCCTTGTCTTCTCAGAGAGTCAAGGCTGGGGGGCTGTCAAAGGGCAGGGCCTGTTAAAGCCCATTGCGGCACTTCCTGTGTGATTTTGGGCTATACAAAAATAAACTGTATTGTATTGTATTTTAAATGTATTATTTTTATTTTAGAAGACATGTGGGTTTCGCCATGTACACCCTGTTTTCCAAAAAGTAAAGAACAATGGCCTAATCCAGCTGGGTACAAAAACGGGAAACTTAGTACTAAAGAAGAATGGTTATGCCATAAACATAACATTTTCATTTAAGGGGTTATATAAAATGAGAAGTCCAGCAAAATGACACCTTTTATTGGCTAACTAAAAAGATTACAATATGCAAGCTTTCGAGGCAACTCAGGCCCCTTCTTAAGGCATGATGTAATCAAATCGTAATCAAAATCAAATAATCATAATGAAATGAAATTTTGGGTGGAGTGGTGGCTCTGAGGCTAAAGATCTGCGTTAGTATCCTGAAGGGTGCCAGTTTCGAATCCCCGTCACTGCCAAAAGAGATCCTACTCTGCTGAGCCCTTGAGCAAGGCCCATAACCTGCAATTGCTCCAAGGGTGCTGCACAATGGCTCACTCTGCTCTCTGACCCCAAGGGGTATGTGAAAACCAAGTCATTTCCTTCAGGATTAATAAAGTTTTGTTTTTTTTTATAAATACATCTTGCCTGAAGAAGGGGCCTCTCGAAAGCTTGCATATTGTAACCTTTCTAGATTGCCAATGAAATGTCTCATTTTGCTGAACTTCTCACTACATTCATAATGGCTAATATTGCACATCACCCTGGAGTTATATAAAATAACAAGAAATACATTTATTATAGTGAATAATAAAACAGCAGCATCAGCTTTTAAGAATAAGCATGGAAGAATATGAGACTCGGACACATGCTAGGTGCACATTGGACCAGGGATCTGATTCAACTCCTACACTATCAAAGTTGAATTCATTATTTTTTATTTCAATCGTCAAAAAATCTGTCATTGCACCAAGGGTGTCCATATGTTTTGTGTGGAATTGTAAAAATGTATATATGTGTTTCTTTAAAATGCTATAATGCATATGATATTAACAACGCAATTAGCCAAAATTATTAAGATACTGAATGTCTTGTTTCAGGGCAGAGGATCAAAGCCAAATGAAAGGGACGTGAGATGGGAATTTGATGGCTGGAGCAGAGACGGACGCACAACTGCTGAAGTGCTTGTCACAAAATGAAGAAGTGAGGCTGGCAAAAGTTGTGTCTACCTGAAGAAAACTTCAAGTTCTGCTTGTTTTTTCCATCGAAGATTCCCATTTTCTTCCCAGGATTGAGTTGTATATGTTTAGGGTCACTGATGTGATTTCTGTGCTGACTTTCCATATGTAAGGACTCTCGTCCTCTAACAGATTTATTAATTTGGCTGACACCTTCATCCAAGGAAACTTATAACATTTGAGAAACAATTGATTACATTTCTTTTGTTTTTTTTTTTCCCCCAGTGAGATTTGAACCCACAACCTTAGGGTTTGAAGCCCTAACTACCACATTACAAGCAGATTACATGCGGCTTGACTTTTTTCTGTTATAGTGATTGCTGGCTGCAAGTAGGTTGATCCAACCGTTTTATTGCAAGTAAAAATTATTTGTAAGTTTGTAATTAGACTAAAAAAATCCATTGTGTGTGACTTTTTATTTTTTTTCCATAAAAACAGTGTATCCCAAAAAAACATTAAGTTAAAGACAAACTACTCTAATGTCCTTGTAATTTTCTCATAAGAGATATTTAAAGTTTCATTTCAAACCCATCCAAGTTGTGCATCTGCCTCGCAAGGCTCAAATCCTGACTCAAATCAAAGTTAATGTTGTGCTCGCATTGACTCTCCATGTCTTGGTGGGTTTTCACGTTCAGGTTGTTTTTCTTGAAGCTGATGTCACATTATGCCACTTCTAGTCTTCAGGCATGTCAGACTTGCCGAATGTAATTGCTGATCAATTTACTAAAATTTACAAATCATTGGGTCCGTGAGCTTTAGAGACTGCATGATGAACTTCTAGTAAAAGTGTTCCCTTTTTGTGACAGCCAATAGTGTGACACCTAATGGAGCTGGTGTAGTACGAAGGGTTAACAGATATGGCGAGGTCAGCGCCACTGTCTCTGCCCTTTTTTATTTTCTTTTTTTACTCTGTCAGGGTACATAAAACATAACACAACACACAGACAGGCTTCATTTCTAAAAAAAAAAGCTGTGTTCCTATTCCTCATTACTCCATCCATAAATTGTGCTACTGACTGAGCACTCATTGGTTAACAGCCCTCACACACATGGTGTCTACTGAAGGGCAGGGGAATGGAACATCTGTGAATTTCTGCAAATATTGAAGCAACGGTGAAGATTCCATGCAGGTTTGGGGATGCAATTCTATAAACATCAACAATGATGGCTTCACAGTGCTCTTAGTCTTTTCAGCATTTTCACATAGGGGTCATCTGCTGCTAGTCTTGTGCTACATAGCCTGGTGGTGATACAGTGCTGCTGCAGTCCTATCTCAGGTGTACAGCAACTGACACAGCAGGTCTCCATTATTAACTACATAAATTAAACTTGAAAATCAACATAGTAGCATTATTAATTCAGAACACACACTATGGGGCCAAAAGGTTGTGGAAACCTGACGATCGCACCAAGGTGAGGTTGTTGGACATCCCATTCCAAAACCATAAACATTAATATGGGGTGTATGCTGGTTGCAACATCAGTTTAGGGAAGGAAGAAAGCCAAGAGACCATCATCACTACAGCTGTACACAAGGAGGTTTATCTACCCTGCCATTACCTGAGTCAACAGCCTCTTAATTGCAAACCCCAAAACTCTATAATATTGGAACAAATTGATGATGTACTACCCCCTAAAAGGAGGAGAAAGGTTATATACCAAAAACTCCGGAGTTTCTGGCCCCAGATCACACCACATCACACCATGCACATCTCCACAACCTGCTCCAGTGTGTCTAGCTCTGGAGCACACCAGCACTGTCTCTGTAACCTTCTCCATTGTTTTAGATCTGAGCCCACCAACACTGACCCTTCGAATCTCTCAGACGTTCTGGCTCCAACCTTCACACCTTCTGCTTTTTTACAGTTTGGCCACCACAAGTTCTATCCCCCACAGAACAGCTTGCTTAATTTTTTCATGACAATTTCTTTTGTGGCGAATGACGCTAAATAAGTCAGGCCAGACTACCCAGTCCCCAGCTGATTCCAGCTCTTCCTTGGGATTTCCTAGAGGTTCCCAAGCTAACTTGAGAGATATGACCCCTCCAGCATGTCCTGGGTCTGCCGGAGGGTCTCTGCTCACTAGGACGTGCCCGGAGGCGTATTCTTACGAAATGCCCAAACCACCTCAACTGACTTTAGTCTGAGGCTCTACCAAATTGCTAGGCTTCTCACCATATCAAGGAATGTCACCCAAGCAACCCTGTGAAGAAACCTCATTTTTGGGGTTGGTACCTGCCATCTCATTCTTTCATTCTTTACCCACAGCTCGTGACCATAGGGGAGAACAGGGATGTTGATTGATTGGTAATCCGAGAGTTTTGTCATTATACTCCTCTCAGTTTTCACCACTACAGACTGGGGCAACACACAGAACTGCTGCTGCTGCTCTGGTCCAGTTGTCGACTTCAGGTTTCCTTTATCCATGACTTGTGAACAAGATGCTTAGATACTTGTACTCCTCCACTAAGGCCAGGTGTGCAATGGGGAGAGTATTCCATTAAGTTCTGAGACAGATCCATGAACTCTGATTTGGAGGCACTGATCCTCATCCCATTTGCACCACACTCGGCAGTGAATCATTCGAGTCAAAGGAGACAAAAAGGACGTCATAATCTGTGTAAAGCAAAGATAAAACTCCTAAACTGAACACACTCACATCCTCGGTTGCACCTTGATATCCTGTCCATGAAAACCATAAACAAGAGATGTGACCAGAATCAGCCTTGACAGAACTTTTGCAGCAGACCCAATGGAGGCTCTGATCAGGGCTCTGTAGAGACTGAACAAGGAGTCTGAGTGTCTAAGCTTGCGAGTGTCCTGGATAAAAACCAAGAGCCAGGCCTTTAATGACCTCTTGGGCACAGCAACCAGCAGTGTGTCTGTCTGCGGAGAGAGTGTCGACCTCGTCATTGAGAGGTTTACTTACCTCAACACTGACATTCATGTCTCTGGTGACTCTTCTTATGAAGTCAGTAGACAGGAGAGCACAGGGAATCATTAGGTTGCTAGAAAGGGGTGTATGGCATTCCCAATATCTTTACAAAAGGATGAAGGTCCAAGTCTTTAAGAGTCCAGGTGCTATCCAGTGACCTGTGATGAAGGCTGGACTCATTCAGTAGTGTGTCTCTTTGGAGAATCCTTCGGTACCACTGGTTTGACTGTGTCGAATGAGTGGTTGCTCATGGAGTCTCAAATGAGGCACATTACTTGCATTTTGAGGGAGCATCAGTTATGAAGCTACGACCATGTGGCACAATTCATGGAGGGTAATTCGGGTTGCAGTATCCTCACGGTTAAGGACCCGAGTGGCTTGACCAGGCCAAGGGGATGCCAACGTAACAAATGGCTGCGGCAAATAGTTATTTCCGGAGGGTGGGACTGGACCGTGTGTCTGCCTGAGGGGTTGCCAACCAGAATCCTGAGCTGTTTTGTCATGTGTTGGGTGTGGCAATGTGCTATACCAGTCTATGTTCCCCAGCTTAATCTGACCTGCAATGCAACCCTGTCATCCCAGCACGTCACACAACCCCTGGCAAAGGACACAGTCAAGTGCTTTTCCAAATCTGCAGAACACATGCAGAGTAGAGTGGGTCTACTGTTCCAGAGCCAGGATGGAATCCATATTTATTCCTCCTGTATCTTTGACCCCAATCATCAGCCAGAGTCTTTCCTCCAGTACAATAGAACAGGCCTTACCTGGAAGGCAACATAGTAAGAATTCAGCACTCTGTGCTCACTTTTAATCATCATCTTCTTGATAATGAGAGACTGGGATCATGAATAATGATCCATTGCTGACATCTTCTGGAAACTTCATGCTGCTCACCCTCTTTTAAGCAGCCCCCCTCCACAGATTTCCTCCCCTCAGATTTGCATGCTATCCCTACCCCCTTCACCCAGCAGCCTCTCCTCCTAATTTGGCCTCCAGCTTTACAAAGCTGACCATCTAATAATTACAGCGAGTGAAGGTTTGTCAAGAGTGACACTACAATACTACAAGAAAGACAGATAGGAAAAGCCTCCCAGCAAAAATTCAGGCACATGAAAAGTTGTCACATAATTATGAATCCTGTTTATATACCATTTCATCAAAAGTCACAAGTAGCCTGTCAGTCGATGGGGGCCTTTAATGTATTCATAATGTTTGCTGTGGCAACAGAGTTAAATATTGTTTTATTGTAGGGATTTAAATTGTACATTTATTGAAGCATTTTAATAACTGCACGACTATTTTGAGACTAAAATAAACGTACAGAATGTCCTTAAGCTTTTAATACACCTGTTACAGCAAAACTAGTCAATCATTAAAAGACTTGTATGCGTATTTCCTCTGCTTTCTGAAGCATATGGCTTCTATGATTTCTGCAAACCACCATCATCACCCAAACCCTAAATCTTAACCAGAATGTAACCAGGTGTTATCACTGACACATACAATATAAACAGACAACCTCCTCAATGGATGGGGGCACTTGGAGGTCTGCAGCTTGACTTTCCTGGGGGCCAATTTAGCAACACCATTTCACCTCGCCACTTTGTCTTTGAACTGTAGGAGGAAACTGAAGCACTGAAGAGAACTTCATGCTATCTTTAAAATTCTTTAAAACTCTTTAAAATTAAATTGCAACAAAACTGAACTCCTGCAAATTGGGACTAAAATGAAACTTAATAAAATGAGCTCCTTCCCAGTCCATCTTGGCGGTGATCTCATCAGACCTGCCTCTTCTGCAAAGAATCTTGGTGTCATTTTTGATTCCTTCCTCTCTTTTTCCGCCCACATAAATCACATTAAGAAACTTTCTTACTTTCACCTCCGTAACATATCACATGTTCTCTCCTTTCTCTCCTTTTCTAATGCTGAGAAACTTGTCCGTGCTTTTATCACATCCCACATCGATTATTGTAACTCGCTGCTGGCAGGTGCCCCTTCTAATCTTATATCACAGCTCCAGCTTATTCAAGAGTCCTTACTCGAACCAGCAGCAGTGAGAACATCACACCCATCCTGCTTCGCCTTCACTGGCTCTCTGTGTCTTACAGAATCCAATATAAAATCCTACTAATAACCTACAAAGCCTTAAATAACCTCATGCCAAACTACATCAGCGACCTTCTCCATCAATATGTGCCTGTCCGCCCAGTAAGGTCCTCTGATTCTGACAATCTTCTTGTACCCCACACTAATCTACACTTCATGGGTGACAGCAGGGCCTTCAGCTGTATAGCGCCCAGACTCTGGAATGACCTACCGAAATTAATCAGATCGGCTGACTCCATGAATTCTTTTAAAAAACAACTCCAAACTCATCTGTTCAGGAAGGCTTTTAGCTCTACTTGACTTTATTACCCTTCTCTCAGTTTACCTCCATGTCAAGATGCTCATGTAACCTGTGTGTGTGTGCGAGACTATCAGTTATGTTGTCTGTTAGGCTTTTCTCTGAATTTACTGTCTTAATCTTCTTTATTTGGTTTGTACAATGCTATACTCTGTATACCCAGCCATTCTTATATTCTGTAAGTGCCTTGAGCATGGGAGAGGCATTATATAAATAAAATGTATTATTATTATCTCCATACAGGAAGCAAATCCCAGGCTCTGTATTATGATGCAGCAACACTACTGCAGCATTTTATAGCTGTATAGTGCCGAATACATTTGACTCCTAAGGTCTGATTAATTACATGGGCAATCTGGGAGGGCACCCGCACCAAAAAAAATAAATATATTGGATTAACCGGACTCTTTCTTCACATCTTGATGGTTACTTCAGCTCATCTGGAGTTGCCAGTATACATAAATAATAAATAAAATTAAAAGCCTTTGCAATAATAATAAAGCTATTATTTTCCTATGTGCTTACTGGATTGTTATAAGCACCCGCTTGCTTTAGAACCTGTGGTGGTGTCAAAGAAGAAAATGAAGGGGTTGTCAACCTGCTCCCAGCCACTCTCGAATGTCACTTTCATGCGGGGTGGATGTACCATCATGGCATTGTTGGTGTGTGTTCAGGGTCCCGTGCCTTTTCACCAATACCCACCCCGTCTTGACTAATGAAAGGATTGAGCATTCACGAGTTGAAGTGACCACGTGGGACCCCCTATCGAAACAATGGAGTCTCGAGCTGCAATAAAGAATGAGAAATGCCATGCTGTTTTAGACGACACGTGGAGAACCTTTGCTATGGACCTAAGGCACCTAGCAGGCTGTGAGGGTCTTAATCTGGCCGGGCTGTCATGCAATCACATAACATTTGCATTGGTCATTCTTCACATTTATGTTGAGTTGATGGTTAACAGCACATGATGGCTCAAATTATATTCAAATTAATAGAAGCTGCCTCATGAGTGTGTGACATGAAAAAAAAAATGAAAATGTTGTGGGTACAACTACCTTCAAATCACGTGTGATCATGAGTTATTACATCCATCCATCCATCTATTTTCCAAAGCTGTTTACCCAGGGCAGTCATAAGGTTTGGGGAATATGGGCACTGGCTGGGGGCCCCAGGGACATAGGAGCCCATGATACTTCTGATGCCTATGTAGGTTTCTGTTTTGCTATCGCAACAGGGCTCTAGTGCATTAATTTGCATGGGAGCCTATTATACTTTTAAGATGGTCCTGGGCAGAGTCACAGGTAATCTGGAGCCTAACCCAATAAGCATCAGGCACAAGGCAGGAACAATTTTTGGACTTGAATGTTGGCACTTTGCCTTCCATAAAACAGACCCCAGAGACTTATCTCCCACTCCCCTTTTTATCCTTTTAACCTGGTTTAAAACATCCTAGAAATATCTCTCTATTATAAAAGGAAATCCCGAGACGTTACTTTTTCAAAGAGATCATTTTAAGTCCCATGAGATGAGACTTTGGCCATGAGATTTTTTCAAGACACACCCACCTCTTAACCATATTCAACCACCCACAAGGTCCTCTCACCTCTCATTTGTGTGAATGCTTTTCTCAGACACAGTTCCTGTTCTAATAGCTCTTATAAATTTTTACGTTTTCCTCACTTTAAGTTCCCAATAAAAGAAGACTTATTTTGTCCAAATGTTATTGAAGAATTTAATCACAAAGGGTTATGAACAGAAGAAATGAGTACCCGGGCAATCCTAGCACTGGGAAATTAAGTCAAATGAATTAATGCGAAAATTGTCGATCAGTTACACAGCAAATTGGTTAAATGTGTATCAATAGACTCTGCTGAAACAGTTGGTGGTGATGGTGTGTAAGATAAAAACAACAACTTATAATATCACGAAGTATATCTACAACTGTTAACACTGTACAGTCTTCCACCGGCTGAATTACTGTTGAAAGAAGGATGTATCCAGGAAAGGTAAAGTTACATCTTCTGCGGATAACATTAGACAACAAAGCAGATCTTGATATGCCATTCATATTAAAACGTTAACAGCTTCCCATTAGAATAGCTTTTGCAAAGACAATTAACAAATCTGAGAGCCAAACATTCAGAAATGTGCATAACAATGCCCGGCCTCAGATGGCGAGAGTAAGCAGGCACTTCCTGGAGGATGAAGGAATTGATATCATTGACTGGCCCCCAGGCTCACTCGATCTGGGTGGGACATTGTTTTGATCCATCCGGCACCTCAGACTGTCCAGGAGCTCAGTGATGCCCTGGTCCAGATCTGGAAGGAGATCC
The DNA here is from genome assembly GCF_016835505.1 of Polypterus senegalus. NCBI lineage: Eukaryota > Metazoa > Chordata > Cladistia > Polypteriformes > Polypteridae > Polypterus > Polypterus senegalus. The sequence goes on from NC_053157.1 coordinate 223,963,907, forward strand.
CCCAGGACACCATCTGTCGTCTCCTAAGGATGTTGTCAGCCATGCATACAAGCACGTGGGGGTCATACAGAGTACGATTTGGAGTTGCTGAAATTAAATTTCGGCAAAATAGACGAGCTTGCCACATCATTTTTTCCACTTTGTTTTTTTCGGGGTGTCTCTGAATTCAGCAAGATTCCCCGACACCCCCACCATTGAGATCTGATATGTTTTCAAAGTGCTCCTTTAAATTTTTTGAGCAGTTTATTTTTTGTTGCTATTTTGTGCCAAGAAGAACTGCATAAAGCAATTTCAAGTTAGTTTTAAAATGCTAAAAATTATCATTTGAAAAAAAAAAGTACATTTATGCTGTGGTTTGCCCGTTTTCTACATCTTGTGCATGTCAGAAAGAACGGCATGATTATCATGAACAATTCGGAGTGACGTCACATGTTCTAATAACAACTCACTACATATTGCATTTCATTTGTCGGTGGGGATGAGTAGCGCCTTCTCGACGCCTCAGTGTGTTTTGCTTTTTCTGCTGATGGAGTCTTCTCAAATTTCCTCAGCATTTACAGGTACACGTGTCGGGATAGAACCCGCGCATTTCACTTTATACCTTTCTGGTACATCTTTTCGTCCTTCGCCTCTTTTTGGTTACTTATCATTAGAGTACAGACTAATTATTATTATTATTATTAACTAATAATATTAATAATATACAATATTATTTCAGCTTGCCCACTGTCTGGGTCAAATTTTGCAATCAATATTCTACCGACTTTTACAAACCATTCCTTCAAACTTTGCATGCATGCTGATCTCCAGTGGAAAGCAATATTTCATCAGTTTTGACCCGGAATCTGTACATTAAAATTTCTCATTTCCTTATATTATACTTTTAGCGATTACACACACACATATACTGTATAGTGCTTTTAGCCAACAGACACACATATCTACTCACTATATATAAAATCCAAAGCCTAAACAATTGCAACGATTTTATGTGACTTTTTTTGTCACGGTTTACATTGGGCTTATTTTAAAACCTACATATATTTGGTATCATTCTTTTCAGAATTTATCGAACTTTAATGTGATGTTGTTAGATTTTCAGATTCTTACTCCATTTTTAAATTATAAACTAAAATATCATGAAAGTTGTGGTTTTTATTTTTGATCGAGTAAACTTTCTTTTACAGGAACAAACACACTAGGGGGCAAGCCCACATGTTATTTTTATATTATATATATGATCTTACATTACATCTTTATTACATGTTGCCTCGAGAGGTTGCATATTCTAATCTTTGCAGTTAGCCAATAAAAGGTGTCGTTTTGCTTGAGTTCTCACTACATTCAAAAATGCACTAAAAAGTTAAAGAAACTGTTTTTTTCTTGAACTAAGATTTGGTCACATGTGACTAAAAATAAAATTGAGGAGCGCCCATAAAATAATTTATTTAATTCAATTAAAATGTATACATTTATTAAATGACTGCAAAATAAATAAAATCGTACAATGAGAATTTCTCCAGTTATAACAATTATCCTACATACTTTAATCAAGTTTTATATGATGTCTAATTTTCTTTTCATAGTTAAGCTAGTTAGAAATTTCACTTTAAATAATCTATGCATTTTAATTGACTTTATTAAATGGGCGCTCCACCATTTTATTTTTAGTCACATGTGACCAACAAAATCTTAGTACAAGAAAAAAAAAAACTTTCTTTTTTAGTGCATTTCTGAACAAAAACTAAATAAACTAATACATACATACACACACACACACACACACACATACATATATATATAATTCCGTTTAAAAAAATATATTAGAGGGTAGGCAAGCCAATGTACAGAGGAAAACAACACTGCAACATTACATAATCACATAACAATGCCATTATCTCTGTTTATCAATGTTACCCGACACGTTAATTAAAGGGAAGGTTAAAACTAAACTAAAAGAGAAAACTATTCCTTAATAGTAACACATGCAGTTAAAGTAGCAAATTAACAAAAAAAAATAAGAATAAAAATAAGAATAAAAAGCAGTTTCACTTGTTCAAACCTACTGAATGCTTATTGATAAAGAAATAGACACTCGATTAGTCTTCTTGTCTACCTTGATTTAAAACAAAATGCGTAAAAAAATGTGGTACATACAAGAGTCTCTGTGGCGCAATCGGTTAGCGCGTTCGGCTGTTAACCGAAAGGTTGGTGGTTCGAGCCCACCCAGGGACGTTACAGTTGTGTTTTGTTATAGTCCCAAAACAAATTGGTACAATGCTGTTCTTAGGAGAACTTAGAGAAAGACACGTCACTACCCCAACAAAAACCTGCATATTCTAGGACAAGGTAAATGAAATGAAGCAGGAAGTTTTGCCAGAAATCACGGCCTATGTACCCGCGCCAAAACAAGGCGTGACTTGGTGATAACGGTTTAAATTGGACAACGTTGTTTCCTGATGGCACTCTTGCGGCTGTGCTATGATGTTTATATTTCGCTGCGTGTTTTACTTCTCATGTCCGATTTAGGGGATGATACGCCTTGCCCAGGGTAAGTATTTTTTCTGTAGCTGATCATCAGGTAAAGGTGATCCTTTCGCTATCATCGTCTGCAGACGGGTCACACGCTTATAGCGAACACCTGCAAATTGTCTCGCAGCCTGACCCTCCTGCGCTCACGAGCTCTCGGACTATTCGGAGCCCCAGCTTGTGACGTTTCACTATTCCATTTCGGTGCGAACACGTGGATTTTAAGATGGACGCGAGGTCGCTGTGACGTTTTCTGTCTGCAAAAATCTTTTAGTTAGTTTTAATTAAATTAGTTTAATTAGTTTTTTTAAAATCATACATTTTTTTAATTATATATTTTTTCCTAACACGTCCCCATAAAGGTGTAGGCAAACAACAAATATTTTAAGTACATGGATAATTAGCAGACAAACCAGAATAATACTAAAAAATTGCAACATTTACCTTTTGCTTTTTAACAAATTAATCTAAAAGAGAGAGAGAGACCGTTTATAACGGACTTTGCCCATTGCTTAATGCACTTCATTCACTCTTTATATGCTTGCTAGGCAAGATCAGAACCTTCAGTTGATGGACTAGCCACAGTGTCTGCATGAAATCATCATGAACACATCACAGATAATTTGTTGGATATTAAAAATATAAATATTCAGATGATAAGTTAATTAGAGCCATTACTTAAATCAGCATTGGAGTCAATTTCAGTCAGAATGCACACTGGTTGACCTGTTAATTTTGTTCTGCAAAATAGATTTTATAAAGACAAGTAAAACATTCATCAGTTTTATTCCTTGCTTAATTTATCTGTAAATAAGGATCAGTACAATTTTTAACTGTGAACACTTACCCATGAATTATGGAAGAATCCTTAATGAGCAACTGAAATGGTGCGCTTATCAAGTATGTACCTTCAAGACATTCAGAACATTTCAAGAGTTTTAACAGAATATGTAGTCAACATCTAAAGCTGTTAACTAAGAATAACTTAATATATAATTGTAAAATTCCAGTATAATTCCATCCATCCATTATCCAACCTGCTATACCCTAACCACAGGGTCACGGGGTCTGCTGAAACCAATTACAGCCAACACGTGGCACAAGGCAGGAAACAAACCCCGGGCAGGGCGCCAGCCCACCACAGGGCACACACACAATTCCAGCACACACTTAAGAGCTTACAATAGTAACAGTGAAAAGTACATTTGGAAAGCTAACAGGCAGCTGGATAGAAATTCTACAAAAATGGTGAAATGTGACTCTAAGAGATTCTTTCAGTATTTAAATAGTAAAAGAAACCAAGGAAGACTTAAAGAGCATTAGGAATAGAACTGGTGAATTTAAATATGCGGTGTAACAGTGAATGGTCTAAATCAGAATTATGAGGTTTTCACATGTGAGGAAGTCTAACCTCATAAAAGTATCAGGGGCTAATAAGGAGGTACTTAGAGAAGTGCTGCTTAGATTAAATAGGCTGACATCCAACAAATTACCAGGACAAGACCTCCTTAAGTAGTCAAGGACAAATGCTAACAAATCTTTGTTTCATATTTTTCTAAAATAACTGCATACTGATTAAATTCCCATACTGATTAAATTCCCAAGGACTAGAAGCAAGCAAGTATACCACCACATAAACAGAGTGATCAGACCGATTCAAATAACTATATGCCAGTAAGCCTAAAATGCCAATTGGACCATGAAGATAAAGCTAAATGTAAGCAATTATTGGAGGGTAAAAATCAATAATGCACAATTTAAAAGGGAATGCACACAAAAAATAGTTATCCTTTATCAGATATATTGGCTTCCTTAAATGGAAGATAGAGTTAAGTTTTATTTGCATTTCTAGCCTCGTTGGTAGGTGACACCATAATAAATCAATGTCTTTGTGACTTCTGGTTACTATTTCATGTTGACACAAAACCTGAAATGCTGGTTTTATTATGTAGAGGTTCTGATTCAGAAAGAGTTTACCATACGACGGATGGCATAATTCTTAAGATTTTTTTTTTTTTATTTTTTATAATTTTCATATTACAACTATACACATACATACACACACACACGAAAAAGTTTGTGAACCCCTCTTAATTCTTTGGATTTTTGTTTCTCATTGGCTGAGCTTTCAACTTCCTTTTAATACCTGACATGTCTTATGGAAACAGGAGTATTTCAGCAGTGACATTAAGTTTATTGGATTAACAGAAAATATGCAATAGGCATCATAACAATTAGACAACGTGGGCACCCCAATAAAGATATGACATCAATACTTAGTTGAGCCTCCTTTTGCCTCTTGACGCGGTCCTCCTATAGCCTTTGATGACTGTCTGGATTCTGGATAGAGGTATTTCTGAACTTTCTTCATACAAAATCTCTCCAGTTCAGTTCAATCTGATGGCTGCCCAGCATGGACAGCCTGCTTCAAATCATCCCATAGATTTTCGATGTTCAAGTCAGGGGACTGTGAGGGCCATTCCAGAACATTGTACTTCTCCCTCTGCATGAATGCCTTTGTAGATTTCAAACTGTGTTTTGGGTCACTGTCTTGTTGGAAAATCCAAACCTTGCTTAACTTCAACTTTGTGACTGATGCTTGAACATTATCCTGAAGAATTTGTTGATATTGGATTGAATTCATCTGACCCTCGACTTTAACAAGGGCCCCTGTCCCTGAACTAGACACAAAGCATGATGGAACCTCCACCAAATTTGGTAGCAGGTGTCGTTCTTCCGCCAGATAACTCAATTTCTGTCTCATCAGTCCAAAGCACTTTGTTCACAAATGAATCTGGCTTGTCTAAATGATCATTTGCATACAACAAGCGACTCGGTTTGTGGCGTGAGAGCAGAAAGGGCTTCTTTCTCATCACCCTGCCATACAGATGTTCTTTGTGCAAATTGTGCTGAATTGTAGAACGATGTACAGATACGCCATCTGCAGGGAGATGTTCTTGAAGGTCTTTGGAGGTGATCTGTGGGTTGTCTGTAACCATTCTCACAATCCTGCTTGGGCATGTGCCGATTCCGTATTTTCTTGTCCTGCCAGACCTGAGGTTTAACAGCAACTGTGCTTGTGGCCTTCCATTTCCAGATTCCATTCCTTACAGTTGAAACTGACAGTTTAAACCTCTGAGATAGCTTTTTGTAGCCTTCCCCTAAACCATAAGACTGAACCATCTTTGTTTTCAGATCTTTTGAGAGTTGCTTTGAGGATCCCATGCTGTCTGTCACTCTTCAGAGGAGAATCAAAGGAAAGCACAACTTGCAATTGGCCACCTTAAATACCTTTTCTCATGATTGGACACACTGGTCTATGAAGTTCAAGGCTTAACGAGCTAATCCAACCAATTTGATGTTACAATTCATCAGCATTGAACAGTAACATACATTCAAATCAGCAAAATAACAAGGGGACCCACATTTGTGCACAACCAGTTTTTCAAATTTTATTTATTTTCATACAACTAAATACTGCGTCACTAAAAATCTTTGTTCGGAAAACACCGCAGTACTCAGATGTTCCTAGGAAATGAAAGACATACCACTGTTATCTTTTTATTGAAAGGAGAGTACATTATTATGCAGGCTGAGAGGGATTCCTAAACTTTTTCATATGACTGCATACACACACACTTTTTTTTTTTTTTTACTTTTTTTAGTCACATTTTGGACACTATTTTGTAACATTGTCCTCTTGGAAAGTCACCTGGTTGGTTTGACTACTAGGAAATTTTGGTCATGTGTGAGGAGTACTTTGATCAATTTCATTGGTTTTAAATTTAAGGAGCACAAAAGTCCAAGTTCAGATTCTCTTTGTTTAAAGACTATTTTTGCTTTTGACATTTCATTCCCTGGTTTAGACCTTAGCCTGTCTTCTCACCACAATTCTGCCTTACCTTTTAGTTCATCTCATAGCTCTTGGTCCCTTTTTCTCACAACAATTCAGGACATATTCAGTGCAATGGATAGGTGTCCCGCCTATTATTGCTTCCTGCTCTGTGGCTGATGTTAATGCCACTCAAAGGGAAATGCTCATTCACACAATGGATGGAGATCTACAAATCACTGTCATTTGGTAGTAGATATGAAATACATACACAATAACAAAAATGTAAAACATACATCAGTCATAGAAAACCATCCAAAAATGTATAATCATCAACTTTAAGGTGTCCAAAGAAAAGTTAAAACAAGTACTTACCATTGTAAAGGTATGAGGTAGCACTCAGACAAACAATTGGAAAATTGGTATCAAGTTCATTCAACGCATTAAAACTAGGAGTGGTTTCCACCTAAAGGGTCTTTGGAGGCTGCAGCCAACTACCAAGCCATGTAACATAAAATGACACTTAGTCTCAAACTAAAAATGATATGCCAGAACAATAAGGCTATTAGCTAAGCAAGCATACTTAATGGACTACATGGTGACTTCTCTTACAAGATTTCTGATGTTATTTAACTGAAAAAGAGGAAAGAACTGGAGTCCATGTGAATAGTTGTGTTTTTACAGCATATTTTAATAACTGCATGCATGACGAGTACATAACACATCAGCTGACAAACTATTAATTTAAATACTTTTTCGCTTTTGTTGGATTTCTTCCAGGTCAGTTGGGCTATGAAGAGGTGGTCCTCCTCAAACTACCAACATTAATACATACATACATACTGCAGGAGTCACCTCTGTCACTTTCTATTATAAAATTAGCCTGAAACATTTTACCAAGAATATGTAGAAAAGAAAGAAGCCCACCATATGAAGGCAACACTGGACAACAAATGTTTTGCATCTTGAACACTTTTGGGCATGTACCATTTGATTGAAATTGCCTATTTTTGTGCGTTCCTCTCATATGTATACATATACAGTACAAATACAATCTGAAACATCCGCAGCAATCCGAATGTAATGTCACTGTAGCTCGGTTACACCATGTACTACAAACAGGACAGCTGTCCTAAACAGTCGCATTACAGTATATACTCATTTATAAGTAAGGTCTTGAAACTCCTCCAAAAAATAATAAATAATCGATGATAAAAATCAGTCCCCGACTTATACGCCTGTTCAAAAATGCAACACTTAATGGTTTTTTTCTCCATCCTCTTGCCTTCTCCAGTCTCGCATCAGTTTCTTAGACACAACGAATTATGTTGCAGCAGTGCAGTTACCAATTTCTTTCGCCACTACGATTTTCAATTTCAAACCAGCTCCATATTTTCTTCTGATCGTAGATAAGGGATGCTCTTACGATAAAGGTGTATGAGGGTGCGAGATACAAAAAACACAAAACAGTGCAAACGTCACTTCGGAAGAGTTCGAGTATTACCGTGTGGTCACGTAGACACAATACATAGGGAAAAAAAAGGCAGTGTGGCCCCGTGGTTACACTCTCCGGTGGGTGTTAGCATATCATAATCTCTTGGACCAATGGCGCGAGTTTTCCGCATTCAACTTATATGATCGAAATGATAAAATACAGGAAACTATACGGTAAAAATCAAGTACCCAACTTATTTGTGGGAGAACTTGAATGCGAGTATATATGGTATATTAAAAAGAACTGAACACTTCATAAGCATTTGGTTCTAGGACAAACAAATGGCATATTGTTGACCCCATAAAGATATTTTCACCTCTTGTTCATATACAACATTTTTATGAAAAACGTATGGTGAAGGATTTCAATATCTGAGGCAGAAGCTTCCACAAAAAATGATGCCAAGATTAAGGAAGGCATTTTTGTTAGTCCACACATCCAAGTGCTTTGAAGATATGTAAGTGGGCCTGGAGGAAATCTCATGGAAAACATTAAAGGATGTTAAGAATTTTCTCAGCAACTACAGAGTATCAAATTACATCCAGCTAGCTGAGAACATGTCGGACTTCATGGTTTTTGCATTTGTGAAGCATGCAGCTTAAAGATTTATTTTTTACATTCACACTTGGGCTTCTTCCCTGCTAATCATGGTGCAGTAGTCAGTGATGAAAATAGTGAAAAGACTCACCAGGAGATTGAAACAATGCAGAAGCAGTAATAGGGCAAGGGGAATTCATCAAATGCTGAACAACTGTTGCTGGACATTGAAACTAGAATCTTCAGATGCAGAGAACAATTTAAAATCAACAGAAAAACTGTTAGCATCAATTAACAATTAAAACACTCTAAATTCAAAGGATAATTTAATGCTTCTCCAAATTGTACACAATATTTTAGTGTTCAACTTGAAGCAGTTTTTAACAATCACCAAAATGATTCAGGAAGCAAAACTCTTCAAAAAGGTTGTCCAGTGTAATCAAAGGCTTCACTTACCACAAGTCTTAGTTTAAGAAGTGAATGTAGTTTCTATCACTTGCTCATTTCTTTAAACCCGTGTCCTACTGCTTCTTCTAGGCTTCTCTTCATCATGTATTCTACTGTGTTTTTCAAGCTCACATTTCCTTGTAAATTTTCTCCCGCATTCAGTACAGCAATGTGCTTTTGCCATATTGTGAACTCTTTGGTGTTTCTGAAACTCAGATTTCAGTACAAATGTCTTCCCGCAGTCTTTACAATAATAGGCTTTTCCATCAAAATGAACTTTTAGATGTTTCTGGAAATTTGCCTTCAGCTTGAACTCCTTTCCACAATCGTTACAGGAAAACAAATCTTCGCTGCGATGGGATTTCTGGTGATTTTGCATACCGCTTTTTGATGTGAAAGTCTTTCCACATTCGCGACAGCAGTGCACGCTCTCGATAGTATACCAGTTAGAATACTGACCTGTGTGAGACCTCTGGTGTTGACGCAGATGACTTATTTGTTTGTACTTCTTTCCACATTGTTCACAACAATAGGGCCTCTCTCCAGTGTGCACCCGCTGGTGTTTTTGAAAATCATGTTTCCTAATAAACTTTTTGCCACAATCGGCACAATAGAACAGATTTTCTCCAGTGTGGATACGCTGATGCTGGTGAAAAGTATACTTCACTGTGAATGTCTTTCCACATTCTGTACAGCAGTACAACTTATCTGTAACCCGCGTGCATGGGTTCTCCGTACTCTGATGTTTTTCATAATTAGGGAGACCCTTTTGTGGGAATTTCTTTTTATATTGCCCTAACATAAATGTTTTTTCTCCAGCGTGAAATTGCTGATGCTTTTGAAAAGCATGTTCCCTTGTGAACTTCTTACCACATTCTGCACAAGAGAAAATATTTGCTTTAGTATGTATTCTCTGATGCAGCTGAAACGCATTTTTACTGGTGAACTTCATTCCACATTCTGTACAGTTGTATATCTTGATAGGAGGACACGGCTTATCAGAAGTATGGCGTCTCTGGTGTTGGTAAAGGTGACTTGTTTGTGTAAAACTTTTGCCACATTGTACACAACTATATGGCCTCTCTCCTGTGTGAACTCTCTCATGTTTTTGAAGATCATGTTTTCTTCTGAAATTCTTTCCACATTCACTACAGAACAATGACTGAAATAACTGGTGATTTTTAAGAAGACCTGAAGATGTGAAGCTTTTTGGGCATTGTGTGCCATGATATTGCCTCTTTTGGGGGTTAGTCTCTTTTGCGTGAATACTCTGCTGTTGCTGCTTAGTAACATTTCCCCTTTTAAATATCTTCTCATAGCAGACACGGTCATTTACTGTCTTTGTAATATTAGTTCTAGAAGGAAGCTTCAGGACTTTTGACTTGGTGGCCCTCTTCAAAACCTTGGTTCTACTGTTTTGGATCCTTTTTGTATACGTCTGTAGTTCTGGATTTTCTGATTTAATCAAAGTATCACTTTTAGTATAACGGGGGTCCTCAATGAGATGAATATGCTGCTGGTCTTCAGTTGCATATTTGCAAGTCACGTTTACTATAAACAAAAATAAAACAGTTATTGAGAATTATACCCAAGTGGTTTTGTTTTAATACATTTTCAAGATTAGTTCCTGTACCACAACTAATTTCAAGATGGCCACTCATTAAAGGAATACCCATTCATCTATTATCTAACCCACTATATCCTAACTACAGGGTCACGGGGGTCTGCTGGAGCCGATCCCAGCCAACATAGGGGGCAAGGCAGGAAACAAACCCCAGGCAGGGTGCCAGCCCACCGCAGGACACAAACACCAAGCACACACTAGGGACAATTTAGGATCACCAATGCACCTAACCTGCATGTCTTTGGACTGTGGGAGGAAACTCACGCAGACACGGGGAGAACATGCAAACTCCATGCAGGAGAGAACCCAGGAAGTGAACCCAGGTCTCCTTAACACGAGGCGGCAGCACTACCCACTGCACCACAGTGCCGCCCATTAAAGGAATACTCCACCCAAAATGATACATGGGGTAAAGTAACATATTATTAAAATTGAGTGCTTAAAGTTTTTTAGAATGACTGAGAAAAAAAATTTAAATCAAGTTTTCAGTGAGGACAAAGACTAAAAACCCACACACCACATGTGTCACATAATCCATGGCTCAGTTACTTACTACATGTGAAACACTTGGCATTCTATGCAAAAATATTGTTAAATAAATGCTTCTGGAAAATAAAAATCACAATACATCATACACAGGAAATGCAACTCACATGGGACTGAGTTTTTGATTTGAGGAGAGAGCCCCTCACTAATGAAAAAGGGACAGATGTGAATCTTCAATTCAAAAGCTCAGATACCAGCCAAGAAAGACATTTCATCTTGATGTTAGTCAAGAGAAGATGTGCGAGTGTGCCATAACCGATTTCAATAGCATCTGCAAAATTTTGCATTTGTGAACTTTATTTATTCAAACTCCACAGCTTAGATGCATTCACTTGTATCATAGTGTATTAATAGCTGTAAGTCGACCATCCATTTCTGAATATAATAATAACCATTCACATTTATATAGTGCTTTTCTCATTACCCAAAGTACTTTACATAGTGTGTGGTTAGGCACCTCAACCACCACTCATGTTTAACATCCACCTGGATGATGCAACGGTAGCCATTCTTGTGCCAATATCTATCGATCGATCGATCGATATATAGATATATATATAGATATATAGATATATATATATATATATATAGATATATATAGACTTGTACTTCATCACCCAGCTGTGCTTTATATGCTGTGTGTAGAACAGCCAAAAATGCAAGACAAACAGTTCCAGAGAAAGTAGTCAACATTGTGCTTTATAATTTCTACAAGAGAGACTGTCTAAAGTCTGGTGCAACAGAAGAACAAGGAATAAAATTGGCACCTGACCAAAGGGGCGAGTAATAGCAGGGCAGTTTTATGGTCTATACCTGAAGACTATAACGTGAGTACTGTAGATGCATCAAATATACAGGGTTTTAGATAAATAAAGTACACAAAAATACACCATTACCCCCCAAGGCCAGGGGAGATGGTTATGGCACCATCACATGTTAAGGCAGGGCTCTTGACCAATGAGTGGGGAGCAATTGCAGATATTCAATTCAAAGGTTTAGTCCCATGCAAACGGTTTTTCAGGTTTGTGTGCCTTTGGAAGCATTTAACAATATTTTAGCAAAAAAAAAGTGGTTTGCATGTTGTGAGCAAACAACTGAATAAGCGACAGATGCAGAATACGACATAATTGTGTTTACCTCTCTTCCCCCACCACACATGGAAGTTTTTCATGTTGTTTGACACCATATCGCATATCTAGTGGTGAACAAACTTATCTTCATCTCGCTGAAAACATTAGATTAAAACTTGTTCCCTCATCACTACAAAACACAAGTCATAAGTTTATGATAGATAGATAAAAACATTCTGCATGGAGAAGTTGCGAAAAACTTTTTCTTCCACTCCATACCAGAGGAGACACCAAACTTAAGGGGGCTATTAGAGCCGTGGGGTGGACTTAACAATTCTCAACAGACGAAAATGGAGTATCTGTTCATTTTTTGCTGGATAAGCCTATTGCAAAGGTTTCATTTTAATCTTATAATCCTTATCTACACTGTTTAAATGAAGATCACACCATTATATGAGCACATTTTAAAAATATTTATTTCTTGGGGTGTACTTTCTATTTTAAAGTCCGCTTTAATAAATGTTAAGTTTTCAGTACTAAGCAAATTCTGCTGGGAGGAAAAACTGTGTCTTACTGTTTTGAACAAGGTGACAAGCAGTGCAGGACAAAGATAAAAGCAAGTCATTAAAACACATAAAACATAAGGTAATATTTAGTCATGTTTTAAGACATCTTTGCTGAAAAATGGGGTCCGAGTTTCCTCGAAAGCTTGCATATTGTAATTTTTTTTTTAGCCAATAGAAGGTGTCATTTTGTTGGATTTCTCATTGCACCCATAATGACTAACACAGCACAACACCCGACTATGAAAGGCTGTCACCCTTTAATTACTATTTGATTTGCCAAACTGTAAACAGGCATATTTAATACATTACTGACAAAGGACTGGAAGGCTTTGCCATTCCATGAGTGATAAGTATGTATGTATGTATGTCTACAGCCAGTAAATGTGTAGGTAGGAAGAATGAAGGTAACAACTCTGGCATTTTATGATCAAAGTACAGTGAAATTCTTGCTTGCTCACTTGTTTGACCAAAACACATTGTCACTCTCGGATGCCATGATTTACACATCATCATTAATCACGATACATGAATTAGGTACAGGAAAAATGTTGCAAGGCTAAGTGTATACAGAGGTGGCAAAATATGACAGAAGCTATAACTGAGGTGCAAATCAGGAGGATGGTAGAGAGGAGGAGACAAAAGACTTGGCAACAGAACCACAGTATGAAACTCTAAAGAAGCATGGAAGGGATGATCAGCATGAAGCAATTATGTAAAGAGAAAACATTTCTCTGTCATTTGCTCATGCTTCATTTTGTACAGAACAGCAACGAAAAATCAAGTTACACTACTATCCCCATATTCCACTTAGGCAAGATAGATATAAAATAGTAAAATATAGGGGAAAATTTTAAGCCCATTTGTGAGTCTTATTGGATAAATTAGAATTCACTCAGTCATACTATTTCAAACCTAGTCATGTCTTGCATAAAGACAGCACAAATCTGAAACATTGACTAGTTGTAGATCATAAAGTTTAACAGACATCAAAACATTAATGAAAATATATATTCTTACAGTACTTAAAACTATTCACACCTTTGGAAGATTTCACATTTTACTGTTACAGACATTGAATCATAGTGGATTTAATTTGGCTGTTTTGACGCTGATCAACAGAACTCATCTCAAAGTGAAATCAGATCTCCACAATGCAGTGTCTAACTTAAAACAATTGATGGGATAAATATTCCCCCTGAACAATAGCATTTAGTAGATGGCAGCCAAGACAGCCTTGGGTTTGTATTCACAGGTCTCTCCATCACCTCTGCCATTTTCACCACTCTTCTTTTATAAAACTGCTCATGCCCTGTCAGGTGTCATGTTGACTATGAGCGAACAACTTTTTTCAAGCCCAGCCACAAATTCTTCATTGGATTAATGTCTGGACTCTGACTTAGTCACTGCAGGATGTTAACAGTGCTGCTTTGGCTTTACGCTATGGATTGTCTTCCAGAAAGAAAGGTTTCTCTCCAGGATTTCAAGAGCCAGATCGAATGTTATTTACCTATTTACCTTTATTTATTTACTTACTTACTTACTTCCTACAGCATAAACTCACAAGTAGAGTGCAGAGCTTCCCATGTACATATACAAAGTATAGCGATGGCAAAAGTGCATTTTTTCTCCGATTTAGAACAGTCGTCATGATCTGAGTTCACCTCTGTTATAGTGCGTCTTTATGTGAAAACAGCAGTGCCAAATGCCGGAGCTGGGATCGTGAACATGACAGAGAATAAAACTGAATTTAAAAAAAAAAGCAAAGCTAACCTTTACAAGTATCATACATTTACACCGGCTCTTACAGACTGGAATCAAATGTATGTTTTTATTCTAAAATAGTAAGAATACGAGCAGCTCACTTCTCAAAACGGACTTGTCCGGGGTGAAACCCATGAAAGTTTTGATTAAAAGTCAACAGTTGATACCGTTGCGCCACAAAGCAGTCGCAGCAAATGCATGTCAATATCACACTCTAATAGCTAGCATGTCCAGAATCCTGGGTTTGAAACATGCACCCATTTGTCTATGTCTAGTTTGGAAATTTTTTCCATGTCTACATGACCGCCCCCCCAACTCCTAAAGAGGAGTCGGGTACATTAATAGGGAACTATAAATTGATCCTACTGGTAAACATGCAGGAGTGTATCTTATGACGGCAAGAAGGCACAATGGACAATGAACCACATCTTGAACCAAATGCTGTTGGGATTGGCTTCAGTACATTGGAGATCCTCGGGTGGATTAAATTGGTGTACAAATGATTTACCATAAGGTTGACACTATGGCCAAAAACTGTTAGCACAACAAAACTTCCAAAGCCAAATTCTCAAAGTTACTAGCTATGTTCAACTTACTTTTTCCTGGCCCACGGCCAAAACAAGTTGTCTCTTTCTTATCCTTTGATACATCTACACCAGATCCTTCTTTCTTGTCACATAATGATTCTGTCTGTTGAGGGCAGTTGCATCTCCTCTGAGACGATCTCAGAGCAGCTGTGTATCTGTTACTTGAACACGACTCTTGATGTAATGTGTTTTTCTCCAATTTTTTTGCAGGATCACATTTTAATACAAGGTCAAGCGATGAATCAAGAACATCTGTAACGAGTACTGGACTGAGGTCCTCTTCAATGAAACTACCACAAGGTTCAACAGCTTTCTCTTTACAAATGACATATTTGTACTCAAACCCCCCTTCTTGAGTAAGGTCATGCCTCAAATCATAAACCTCTTTAAAGAGGTCAATCTGGGAAGCAGTTGCCTCTTCTTTAATCAAACCATATTGATATTCAAAAATCTCCTCCTTGATGGGGTCATATGTTGGATCACAAACTTCTTCTTTAATGAGGTCACACTGTGGTTTAACATCTTCCTCTTTAACAAGTCCACAATGGTATTCAAAACTGTTCCCTGGAACATCGTCATATTTTGAATCATAAAACTCTGCTTTAAGAAGGTCACATTGCGGTTCTACAACTTCCACTTTAATAAGTTCATATTGACTTTCAAAGGCTTCCTGCGATCTTGAATCACTAAATTCAACTTTTATAGTGTCGTAATTAGGTTCAGGTTCAAACTCTTTTTTAATTGTAACTGAGCAATACTCCACTGACACAGCCATAGGAATAGAATCCACTGCAACCTCTTTCTCCCAAGCACATGTCAATGATTCATGGGACACCTCTTCTTCACCTTCAGTACGGCTCTGCACAGACTCGCACATCTCCTCTTTCATAACCACCCTCTCCCTATGACAAGGAGGTATCTGCAAAGAAAAAAAAAATTGCTTAAAAAAATGAATTAAGAAAATCCCCTGAATATTTCTGATTACTAGTCAAAAAAAATTAACCACAACCCAGACTTGGATTTTACTGGTTTACGTAGAAAACAGGCCTTACCTCGGGAAGCCTAGCTCCAAATTCAACAGGCAGGCCCTAAAAGTGTTTAGGCCAAAAATGTTGAAACTTTTAAAATTTCCCAAATTCAGAAAAATGTCCTCCAAAGGAGAGAATGTCCAAAACCATTGGCTTGAAATGACAAAACAGTTGCTTAGATATTTAAAGAATTTAACAAAATCAAAAAGGAAAGAAAAAGCAAAATAGTACGCCTAAAATGACAACCCAGGGCAAACAAGTCCAATCTGTAATCCAGTGACTAAATCCAAAGACAGAAGTAATAAATAATGCACAAAACCAGAAAATCAAAACAGCACTTACAAATTTGTCTTGAATCCACGAATCACAACTCTTCCTCACAGTCTGATAGACCAATCTCCACACCCTAAATTTAAATGCGGAGGGTGGACCCGTAGCAGTAACATCAGGGAGGGCCTGCCCCTTGGGGTTCCATTCATAGAACACAAGGAACATATTTTTAAAAATATATAAACAAAATACTTAATGCAATACCAAAAAAATATATATATACAAAAACAAAACCTAAAACAGAATTAACAAAAAAGTAAAACATTTTTAAACAAAAATCTCTTTTAATAGATTACTAGAAGATTACCCAGTGGCTTCGCTCACTGAGCGGAAGGGAAAAAAATAAAATGCAAAATCAGGAGGAATTTGTGGCTCACATCAGGCAACTAATACCTGTGTTGTGGTAGCCTGTGAATACAGCATCCATCGACTCCGATTCTGTTCAGCACGTTGTTTGGGTGTTTGTGAGGCCCTCAATTGTGATTGTCATATACGTTAATCAGCGAACCTTCTCTCTCGATCTGCTTGTGTCTCACTTTCTCTGTGTAACCTGACTCTTTTTGTCGATGTTGACGGTTCCTGAAGTTCCTCAATAAAATTTTTTTTTTTTTTAAATTTGCCCGGGTATTTTAAATGTCAGCATAAACCAAGACTGTTCGGTAGGAGCCATGCTGCCAAACCATGTCATCTGAAAACACGAATTGTATTTCGTAATGTTCTGTAGAAAATGAGTTTAATGTGGATTTGCGCCAGAAATAAGAGACAACAACGGTACAGGTGGATGGCTTAAAGGTGTTAATTTCACATTGGCATCTGAACAACACATCCCACGTGATTCAAATTCAAACCGCACCTCCCAGCGTCCACTTTGTTCTTACGACCCGTTGCTGCTGAAGGCGGTTTACAGCTCGGCGCAGTTAAAAAGTGGAAAGGAGCAAAGCTGTTTTCTTCATGTCTTCTACTATCAAGTACTGGGAATTAAAAAAAAAAAGTTACAATGTCTGTCTCTAAGCGCTGGAGTCCGGAGGGCAGGGCTGGGAGAGGACAATGCGGGGCGCACATCTATGGGATAAATCGGCGTGTTTCCATGTACTTGTTTTCATTAAGTGATTAGTAAACCGCACCTCCCAGCGTCCACTTTGTTGTTACGGCCCGTCACCGGTGAAGGCAGTTTACGGGTTGGCGCAGTTAAAAAGTGTAAAGACGCAAACCTGTTTTCTTCATCTCTTCTACTATCAAGTACTGGGAATTAAAAAAAAAAAAAAAGTTACAATGTGGCAGTTTTGTCTGTCTCTCAGAGCTGGACTCCAGAGCGGAGGGCTGAGAGAGGGCGACGCGGGGCACACTACTTAATACGTAATTTCCACATCGCGTGGTCACATGTAATTTCCGTTTCAAACTTGAAAAGATATATATATATATATATATATATATATATATATATATATATATATATATATATACACACACACATACATACATACACACATATATAAATATATATATATACACATATATATTTTTTTTTTTTTTTAGTAACGGGTTAGACACCAAGGTATGTGCCATCGCTGGGTATAACAAACAGGATAAAAAGCAGTTTGTAGTCTCCTGTTATTATCTCACGAATAGTGAAAGTGCCACATGTTTCCATATATTTTGGATGCCCAGGAAAGAGAACAATGATACGCTGAGGAGCCATTTGGGTAACCAGAAGTCTGAACCATTTTTGGCAAAGAACAGAAATGTGCCCAACCCAACAGAACCCTGGGGGTTGCACATTTAGGATATTAATCCAGGTCAGATCTTGGAGAACACAACCTTCTATGAGGTAGTAACTTGCTGAATGTCCTTAACTTCCTCAGTAGTGATAGAGGACGAGACATGCGTCTGGAAATTGGCACTAAATCGATGCTGCCATGTCAGACTGGTCATATAAAGGGCCATCCACACGTGTGATGCCTTTGCTTCGGAACAGAGTATGTACAGATACTTGCCAATTCTGAGGGGGAACAACAGAAGAAACCTAAATCATTCTTGTGATCTATGCAGAAGCAAAACTGATAGACTTAAGCATTCCTGAGGGAATGCCCAGACTAGCAGGAAAACCAGCCAAACTGATGAAACCATGCAATCAAAGGCTATGAAGCAGAAATACCAATCCTGCCAATTTTCACAAAAAGTACTTTTGGAATCTGTAACTTTCTGTCTGTTTGCAACAGTTGGGAATAGATGTCCTGTCAAAAAGTGACTTGGATATAAAAGGTAAGCAAATCTTCTTCAGTAAAGCATAAGGAAGCATACTGCAAAGGGATCCCTGATACATACAAGAAGAACTAAATATCACTAGTTCTAACAGCGGTACAAACTGAAAGGTTACCTATGACTGCACCCAATGCTGGGGAGATGACAACCTGGATTATAGTGGTCAGAATAGGGATATAAATGTGAGGAAGGATACAGAGAAGCATATGCCTATACAGTAAATGACTCTTTCCTACCAGAAAAGGTTACCTGATAGTTACCAACCTCCATTACATGCGGCTCTATTCAATAAGGGCGTGCACAAAAAGGCGAGCTTCATAAGGGCGACCTCAATTGAGAGCAGCAAATAAAGGCGTTCGTAGATAATTTAGTTCAAATGGCTCTGGAATATATGTGAAGAGCAACAAAGGTGCAGATCTACTCGTAGTCGAAGGCTACACATTCAGAAAGGAGAAAACTATCAACGGAAAACATCTGGAAATGCACTGAATATAGGATTGGAAAATGTCCGTCTCGCGGTCATACCAAAAATGGATTATTCGTCAAAAAGTTCCTGCATTAATTAATTGGATGTTTTAATATTCTTGCTTTCGCCTTTTTATACGTTCAATCATTGCCTTTATCTAATACATTTTCTGTAATCATTTTGTTGCGTTTGCCTTTTTTGCTGCGCCCAATTGAGGTCGCCCTTTTAATGCTCGCCTTTATTTACCTGCCCTTATTGAAGGATACCACTACAAGCTGGTCTCTACAACATCCTTGCACAACTGCCCACTGTGTCTTCAGGGGTTCAGCTCAGAAAGGATCAAGGTCCAGGGCTTGAAATTCAGTTTTGAAATTAGGAGGGAGAACTCCCCAAGGATTTGAGACTCTAGGAGACGGAAACCCCACAGTTAAAAAAGCACAGATATTAATATTTCAGGCATCTTTTAATGTGACAACTTATTCTTTGACGTTTACAAGAGTTTATACATTTTTGAGTAGATCGTTTTTAGACAGTTTGAAATAGTTTGTCATTTAAAACTATTAACTTTTATATTAAAATAGTTTAAAAAATGTACAGAATGTAAAATAAAATATACTGAGGAAAAGTTTTTTTTTTTTTAATTTGTTTCATCCATACTACACCGTTTACGCAGAGTATAATTTTCCATAGACTCAAACCGATTATAACAGCAGCAATCCAAGCTGTGAGAAAACACTAAAAAGGAGGCGTGTCAGACGAAAACAACTTTGTGACGCTGCCGCCAAATACACAAAACAATTACTTTGACAATCATGTTACGTTATTTTCAAAATGTTTCCTTTTCTTTTTCTTTACTTCAACACACTACTTCTCCGCTGCAAAGCGCAGGTATTTTGCTAGTATATACTTTATATATTAGTCAGAGGAGTTAGCACAAACCAAACACAGGGTCATGTCACTTGCAGAGATTCTCAGATGCTTCTGCACTTATGAGGCCTATTTATAAAGGGGATGAGATAGCATATAGGAGGTAGGTGGAGAAGTTTGCCTTCTTGGTGCAAAGAGAATTGTCTGATCTTAATATCAGCAACACCAAAGAACCGACTATTGACTTTCACTGCACCAAAGTGCCTCTTTGTCTGGTCACTATACAAGGAGTAGACAGAGTTTGTCCATGGTCCAAACCTACAAGTACTTGAGGGTCCACATTAATGAAAGGTTGGACTGGTCTCAACACAGAGAAACTATAAAAGAAAGGCCAGAAAAGGTGCTTTATCCTTATGAGACTGGGTTCATTCAATGTGGGAAGTGACATCCTTCACATTTTATATAACTCTGTGAAGGCCAGTATAATTTTCCATGCTTTGGGTGTGCTGGGCTGCTAACATCACTTCAAGAGAGGCCCACCGAATCAACAATGGGACCAAAACATCCTCTGAAAGCAACTTCTCCCAACAATCCAAGAACAGTTTGGTAATGAACAATGCCTCCGTGAGCACCGTGTCATAAGGCAAAAAGTGAGAACTAAGTGGCTCAGGGAACAAAAAATAGCAATTTCAGGTCCATGGTCAGGAAACTCCCCAGACCTTAATCCCATTGAGAACTTATGGTCAATCCTCAAGAGGCAGTTGGGCAAACAAAACCCCACCAATTCTTTCAAAGTCCAAGCATTGATTTTGCAAGAATGGGCAGCTGCCATCAGTCAGGATTTGGCCCAGAACTCGATTGACAGCCTGCCAGGGCGAATTACAGAGATCTTGAAAAAGAAAGAAGGGCCAACACTGCAAATACTGTCTGTTTGCATAAACTTAATTTAATTGTCAATAAAAGACTTTGAAACTAATGAAATGGTTGTAATTATACTTCAGCATACCATAGAAACATCTGACAAAAAGATCTAAAAACACTGAAGCAGTAAACTTTGTGAAAACCAATACTTTTGCCATTCTCAAAACTTTCGGCCACGACTGTACACAATCAGCCTTCATGTCTCATCAGTGAGCAGGAAGCGGAGGAAGGACCCACCATGTTGCACTCTCATTTTCTTAGTGACACACGGTGTTTTATTGGCTGTGTCTAAGCAATGTTGGAAGTATTACCTTGATGGACTGCACACCTGATAGGCATCTTTTATGAACTGAAAATAGTCTGCTCTGCTGCTGCTAGTACGGTCAGCTGCTCTCGGACTGACTGTAAATCCGACTTGTCGAGTCTGAAATAATCACGTGAACGCTCGATGAACTCTGGAATTGCAGCTCAGACAATGCGGATACAACAAAACTGTCCTATGGGTCCGAGTTGTAACATAACGCTGACCTTTCACCTTAGTCGATCGTTTAAAAATAAAACATATAACCTGTATAGCTCGAAACGCCATTTTTTTTGGTCGAAATGCATTCAGAGCTAAGTGATACATATTGTTTTCCATAAGTTTACTTTGCACTTTATTTCTACAAACAACCCATTTGTCCTTAAATTGCTTTTCTGCAGACTACGAAACCAATCAACAGCGATCGCTCATTTTTATCAATAGTCAGACCTGAAATTACGTGAACGCTCTGTAACGAGAACTTGATGTAACATGTAATTCAGTAAACACTTTGGTATTTGTTGTAAAAATGTAGTGGGTTAAAAGTAAAAGCAGCTCTGAATAAAATTTACTCAAGTAAAAACTGCTGAAATTTTGACTTTTAAGTAATGAAGTTGTACTTCGTTATTTTACATCGTGGAGTGTGTCTGCTGTTGTTTTTAGCTTAAGTGAACAATGACCAACTTTGTTTTGTCGATGTTAAGAGAGAGGTTGCTGGGCGAATGAAGCCGGGATTACCATTTGTGCAGGTCCAGATTAAGTTAGCCCCAGTTTTCACATTTATTGTACCATCATCTGAAAATTCCAGATGCTCACACGTGCAATTCACCGTACAAAATAGACCAACAAATCAGAAAAACAGTGACACTAAACCCATTTTCCCACCCAAACTAGCAAAACTCCTTTATGATTTACCATGCACGTGGTTTTGTTCGTGAAAATGTAACTTGGCCAGATAACACTGTAATTAACTACAGTACTAATAAAATAATCGAGGGCAATACCGTAATAAGCAGAACAGAGGGACCCGTGGTTATATGATTGTCGATAAACTGATCTAACTAAAGGCTGACACTCTGGCTCGTCGCTTATTCCCATCTCACAAACCCCAGGAAGAGCACAATTTAACAATAACCGAGCTCCTCTTCAGAGCTACCGACGCATACCAACACCGCCTGTTTTGCAAATGCCAAATTACTCACCAGTCACGTAGCAAGAACATCAGACGTGAAGCTATCACACCATCTAATTTCTGTATCCCAGTTAAAGGCGTGAACTCACGCCTAGATAGCTCAAGTTACGAATAAAACCGTTGTTTAAACTTCCCGGCTCCCCCACAGCCGTCGCCATATTTAACCCAGCGCATGCGCAATCGGGCTCTTTCGGTAGCGCTCATTCAACCGGAGTTTAGTAGGGGGTGACTTTTTATTTCTACATTTTATGATTAAAAAAAGATACCTAATACTAAAAAGTTATAATGATAAATACACAAAACGTTATGTTTTTCATTCCAGTACCTATGAATTTTTGAGTAAAGTCTTAGGAATGGCATGAATAACTTCCCCAGGAGAGCAGACGTGGACTTGTCCCAAAGCCATCCTAGCATTGTCTTGGTTGTATGCATTTGGTCATTGTTTAATAATAATGATAATAATACATTGTATTTATATAGCTTCTTTGCCATGCTCAAGCCGTTTAATTAAACAGCAGGGTATATGTAACAAGTAATATTTCTACATAGAACACTAAACAGCTAAATACAGGAGATGCAAAGCATTAAAGAATAAAAAAAACAATAAACCTGAGTAAAATACTAAATTCGACACTACAAGGAAACCCTGAACAAACGATATTATTTGTGATATAACGCACACATACATACACACACAAATTATCCTGAGCATCTGGACAGAGAGGCAAACTTAAAGAAGGGGTAGAATGCTAGGTTAAGTTAAAAGCCTTGCTGAAGAGATGAGTTTTAAGTTGTTTTTTAAAGGAATGAATTGGATCAGCTGATCTATTAAATTTCAGGAGGTCATTCCAAAGTTTAGGCACTATACAGCTGAAGGCATTGTCACCCATAGAGTGCAGGTTAGTGTGGGGCACAACAAGATGGCCAGAATCAGAGGACCTTAGTGGGCAAACAGGAGCTGAGCGATGGAGAAGGTCACTGATGTTGTCCAGTGTGAGGCCATTTAAAGCTTTGTAGGGTAATAATAGAATTTTATATCCAATCCTGTAAGACACAGAGGGCAGTGAAGGTGCAGCAGGATGGCTGTGATGTGCTCAGTGTTACTGGTTTGTGTCAGGAATCTTGCAGCAGAGTTTTGAATCAACTGGAGATGTGATATAAGATATTAAGGGGCACCTGCCAGTAGGGAGTTACAATAATTGATGTGGGATGTAATAAAAGCAGGGACAAGATGATGACATGATGTCCAGTCAATCCAATTTGCCACTGGTGGATTCCAGTCAAATTTTGCGCGCTTTTTGGGGAGAATTAAACTAAACACGATTCACATAAAGTGGAGTGCCACAGAAAAAGAGCTGTATACCTATATGAAAGAAAGATATCAGTTTCGAAATGTTAATACATTTACAAGACTTTCTGAAAACATGGGTATAGATTGATGGGAAAAAATGGCAAATGTATCCATTTAAAATTAATTCTACAACACAATAAAGTGTGCAGAAAGTGAAGGGGTCTGAATACTTTCTAAATCCAATGTTTTTTTTTCTTTTAGCTCTGCATTTGCTGGGGTATCTTTTCATAAAGTAAGGTATTGTGATGTACAGGCAATCATTAGTTAATCTGTGAGTGAAACAAATTTTCGTTGTTACGGACAGACACACTTCCCATGGCACAGAAGTGTAGCAAAAGGATTGGCAGGCAATTGTCTGGGGTCCCAAAATGAGGGACCCCCCCAAGGCATCCATTTGCATAGGTATTAACTGCAATGATAAATCAGTGGGACACCTTCCCCTCATGAAGCATAAATGATACAACAACACAGAAACATTTCCAACATGGGCCTCAGTCTCTGTTTGTGGTGAATGTTACTTTTTTACATTTACTTATTTGTCTGACACCTTTATCCAAGGCAACTTACAACATTTATGATATGATGATGAACTACTTTTCTGTTGGTTTTCCAACTGGAGCACAGGCAGGTGAAATGAATCGCTCATGGTCTACAGTGTCAGTAGTGGGATCTGAACCCACAACCTCAGGGTTTGAAGTCCAAAGCCTTAACCACTTAATCCATGCCATCCTCATAAATCATGAAGAGGATTTACATTCCAAAACAAAAAGCAGATAACAACAAGGACATGAGGAAAAGAAGAAGCAGGACAGCGGCAAGTACTAACACATCTGCAATGTTGACTCAGCTTTGAAGGTGCCTGGAGCTGAACTGCTGAAGCAGAATTGGAAGCACAGCTCCATCTCACACACTTTAAATGAAAGACAGTTTTTAACAGCAGCAGAGGAGAATGGTTTATAAATGATCTTGAGCGAGACAGCAATCAAATTCATCAGTAAAACAAAAATCATAGTTGTAATAAAAGCTGATGTGGAGGGCTGGCGCCCTGCCCGTGGTTTGTTTCCTTACTAGGGCCCTGTGTTGGCTGGGATTGGCTCCAGCAGACTCCCGTGACCCTGTAATAAGGATATAGCGGGTTGGCTAATGGATGGATGGATGGATAAAAGCTGACATGTGACTAGGAGAAGACACCAATGGTGCAAAACCATTTGTCCAACCGGCAGTGAGATCTTGAAGGCACAGAAGCAGAAGCAACGGAATACACCTAGACAATGATAAACTAAATGTACAGGTACATATATTTTTACATTTATGTTTAAAAAGCTCATATGAATATTCTTAAAATGTACTTTATTCTGTTATTTTTTTTTCTCTACAGATGTATTTATTTTATTGCTTTTTTACCTAGTCTGTTTTTCACAAAATAGAAATAAAGGATTATATAAGATTTTTAGATTACATAAATTTTATTAATCTCAAGGGGAAATTCAGATGCATAAATCAGCAGAAACGTAAAATACAAGGATATAGACTCACAGGACAAATAATACACAGTGGCCAATCAATCAATCAATGTATATTGTGCAGATATTTCAAAATGAATGTAAACAAGTACATTCGGAGGAAGCATTAATTAACTTGCCTGATAGCGGAGGATAAAGTGCTACAAGAGAATGGCTCCTGAAGGGGTATGAGGAGGTATTTTTCACAATGGCATCCAAATTTCCATCACCCTCCTCTTTTCCACAACATTGTGTGCAGGCTTCATCCTATGATACAGCAGGCTGTCTTAATATGTTTATTCAGGTATTGTGCTTCTTTTGAGCTTACATTGCTTCCCCAGGACGCTGCAGCGTTGAACACCACACTGGCTACTATGAACTGACAGAACGTTTCCAGAAGCTTGCTGCACACATCAAAAGGCCTGAGTTTACTTAGGAAGTTCTGTCTGCTCTGGCCCTTCTGTGTTGTCAGACCAGTCCAGTTTGTGGTTTTTATTTTGTGAACCCCCAGGTACTTGCAGCTCTGCACCACACTGTAAAAAAATGTTACATTTACAGTAAAAACATTGGCAGCTGTGGTTGCCAGAATTTTAAAATAAAAAATATGATGACAATATTTGTAGGACTAGGGCATATCTTTGTTGAAGCTCTTTATACAATAAATAACTATTTGCAGTGCATTCCATTAAAAATTAAGGCTTTACCATAAACTGAAATTTACACTGCAAATCAGTAAACCATAAGAAATGCTGTCAGAAGCTCAGACCAATAAACAGCATAGATAAAATAACAGCATTTAGTAACAAATATGTTGGGCCTTTTGATTCCATACATTAAAAACATCTTCAATGCTTAATAAAGTTATGTCATGTTGTTTCGTGGAGAAGGAACGTTTGCTTTTGTGGTGTATGGTGTATTATAGGTTTGCCACCATAAATCTGCTTCCATAACCTCAAAAAACCTTCAGCACTCTGTTTTAAGTTTTTTTTTTTCCCCAACTGTGCAAAACTGAGCAGAAGAATATGGTAAGGGGGGGCATTCCGTTATGCAAATATCATAAATGGATGCAAATTTAGAAATAGGTGCCAAGAAAAACAAAGAAAATGTTGACGTTTTGAAAAGTTGCATTCTACTTGTGGCAGGTGGCTGGGGTTCATGCCCAGCCAGGAGGCCTCTGCACTGTTTCTTCAGGGGGAGCAGCCCTGGACAGTGCAATACCTCCCCCTGGACGCTAAATGGCCGCACCCCTGGGTTGGAGAGATGCCGCCCAGGGCTCCACGGGAATTGAAGTTGGGTGCAGCCCTGCTGGGTCCTGCAGGCACCGCCAGGGGGTACTGCAGCTGGGACTCCAGAGCCCCTATGGGGAACGTATTCACCACACCTGGAAGAGCAGCCGGAACACAGCAGTCAAGCACTGTGTATTGCCTGTGAAGACATGCACCCACGGTTGAAGAGAAAAAGAAATATTTCTTTTATTTTACACGTGCCTCAGTGTGAATCTCAGTTGGGTCAAGTGCCTATATAGCGCCTTATCCAAATACCCTATATGGCAACCACACAAATTATTTTACGTTGGGTGCTCATTAATTAAATAGTGAGATTGAAGAAACAGCTACATAAAGCCAGCACATATGATCATTTTGAGTTAAATTAATGCAACATAGCTGTTTAAAGTTGCAAGATATATATTCTTGGTTGCACGTGACAGTACATTAGAGCAAACCAGACACGGTCAACAAATAGCAACTCTCTTGGTGTAGTAAAATGGATGGTATAATGCCATTTCCTTTCTGATGGCCTTATCTTGTTCGTGGTACCTTGGTGGCTGTTTTTTCACAGAAAAAGAATACGTTTTTTACAGGTTAACAATATAAAAAATATTATATTGGTCTGTACGTTAAATTCCACAATTTTCGGCGTTACTGAAAAAGTGCTTTACCGTTGCACACAGTTGTTCACCTTCACTATTTTACACTGCAAAATTCATGGATGTTTTTTACAGTTTTCATATCCTCCCCCTGAATGGTGACTGGTGTCAGAGGTTCCTTGGCACACCGGAAGTCCACCACAAGCTATTTTTTTTTTTTGCTGAGGGGGGAGTTGCAGGTTGCTGTCTATGCATCACAAGACAAAGTCCCTGTCCCTTCCTGTACTCTGACTAAGTCTTCATTATTAATGCAGTCTGTGATGGAGAAGCCATCTGAAAATGTCTATAGACGACAAGAGCTGGTATTGTGCTGGGAGACTGTTATGTACTGTAGATATGTGTTTATCAAAATTTCTCTGTTAATCTTACTCATTTTGATATTGTGCTGATATAAAATAAAATGTACCATGTTGGGATTTGGGGGAGGGTGAGTTGGAGGGCCACATTGCATTTTTTGCTTAGGACCCCCAGAGTTCCGAGAATCGCCTCTGCCACAGGATAAGGGACAGGAAAACGATGGAGGGTAAAATAATGGGATGCAAGCTGTTGGAAGTAAGGAGTCTAAAGATTACTATTATGCAAGCGAGTGAGATTTACTGACATCTTATCTCATATCTTCTGCCATCCCACTGCTGGGGGTATCAAGCATTAATATTTTATTTTCCAATAGTCTCGTGGGCAAACATCGTTTGCATTTTCTTCTTCTTTTGTTTGTTTTAAAGAGCATTAATGTGATGGCAGGACATTTTAGTATTATGACTGGGTCTTAAATGAAAGCACAGGGCCAAATTCTGAGGAGGTTATTTGTTTGCA
Organism: Polypterus senegalus; assembly: GCF_016835505.1. Classification (NCBI taxonomy): domain Eukaryota; kingdom Metazoa; phylum Chordata; class Cladistia; order Polypteriformes; family Polypteridae; genus Polypterus; species Polypterus senegalus. Next base: position 223,991,861 of record NC_053157.1, read on the forward strand.
TCTAGATGAAAAGCACCTTTTTAAATAAATTTTGACTGACCCTTCTGGACAATGACATTAATACTTCTCATAATCAGAAGCGTCCTGCTTTAAATTGTAGTGCTGTTCAAAGATTTATAGAGTGAGATTTTAAATCCATGTAGTTGCATTTTAAACAGAAAAATGTTGAATGTCAACAAATCCTGACTGAAAACTAAGCATTAAACTTGAAAACCACCATGAAAAATCTGATTTTTCCTTTATGATTTAGACATTGATGGAAAGTGAGTGGATTTGAAATGCTAGGCTATTGCGTTGCCTGGGAATCAACTGCATGGAAGGCAGATATGCTAACCACTGATCTTTTACTGTCTGCACCTTTTCCGTCAACACTAGATAGTCTTGTTGACCGCTATAACTCAGCCCTTCATTCAGCATTAGATAAAACGGCTCCTTTAAAACATAAGGAGGTTTCCTTTAAGCATTCAGCTCCTTGGTATAATTCAGAAATTGCGTTCTATGAAAGCAGCTGGCCGACACCTTGAGAGAATGTCACGTACGTCTGGCCTCACCGTGCACATCCAGGCTTTCTCTGACCACCAAAAAGCTTACAGAGAAGCACTAACTGCTACCAAGAACACCCATTATGGTAAAATAATAGAAAGTGGCCAAGATAACCCAAGGGTTTTGTTTTCTGTAATGATAATAATAATTCTTTGCATTTATATAGCGCTTTTCTCTCTACTCAAAATGCTCAGCAATTGTAGGTTAAGGGCCTTGTTCAACGACCCAACAGTGCAGAGTCCCTATTGGTGTTTACAGGATTCAAACCAACAACCTTTTGATTGCCAGTGCAAATCCCTAACCTCAGAGCCACCACTCCACCCACAGTTAATAAACTACTTAAACCTGCATCTGGCCCAATTATCTCTTCTACTGAAGTCTGTAAGGAACTCCTCCACTTTTTCCGCAACAAAATTAAAGATCTAAGTAATTCAACTAACATAAATACATCGTCTGTTTACAACTCTCCCTGCTTTCCCACTCCATCCAGCTCCTTCTCTAAGTTCTCACCAGTCACATCTGCTTTTGTTAATGACCTGCTTTGTAAGATGAGACCGACTACTTGTGTACTGGACCCCATCCCCAGCACACTACTTAAATCCTGCCTTCATGCCATAATCCCGACTGTTACAACAATAATAAACTCACCCCTTGACACTGACTCTGTGCCGCTTCTGTAACCCCAATGTTAAAAAAGTCTGGTCTTGATGCTGACAATCTTAACAATTTTCGTCCTATTTCACACTTACCTTTCCTGTCAAAAGCTCTTGACTGTATTGTAGCCTCCCAGCTCACCAATTACTTAACGTCTAATAATTTGATGGAACCCTTTTCAGTCTGGTTTCAGGGTGCAGCACAGCTGTAACACTGCTCAGCTACGGGTAACCAATGATTTGGTTATGGCAGCAGACTCTGGACAAACCAGCATATTAATTCTATTAGACCTCAGTGCGAGCATTTGACACAGGTCAGACATGACATTCTACTGTCCAGAATGGAGAACATGCTGGGTATCTCTGGCACTGCCCTCCAGTGGTTCAAGTCCTATCTGACTGATAGACAAGAGTTTGTTAGTCTTGGCAACAGCAGATCCAGCACAGCGCCAGTCACACAAGGAGTTCCTCAGGGCTCTGTCCTCGGCCCTCTTCTCTTCTGTATTTATATGCTTCCCCTTGGCCATATTATTAATGGCTATGGACTGGGCTACCATTTTGTTTCAGATGACACTCAACTCTATTTCAATGTTAAAAGTGGAACTTCATCAGAGCTTTCTCAGCTCACAACTTGCCTCAGTGAAATTAAAACCTGGATGGAGCAGAACTCTTTAAAATTAAATTGCAACAAAACTGAACTCCTGCAAATTGGGACTAAAGTGCAACTTAATAAAATGAGCTCCTTCCCAGTCCATCTTGGCGGTGATCTCATCAGACCTGCCTCTACTGCAAAGAATCTTGGTGTCATTTTTGATTCCTCCCTCTCTTATTCCCCCCACATAAATCACATTAAGAAACTTTCTTACTTTCACCTCCATAACATATCACGTGTTCTCTCCTTCCTCTCCTTTTCTAACGCTGAGAAACCTGTCCCTGCTTTTATCACATCCCGCATCGATTATTGTAATTCCCTACTGGCAGGTGCCCCTTCTAATCTTATATCACAGCTCCAGCTTATTCAAGAGTCCTTACTCGAACCAGCAGCAGCGAGCACATCACACCCATCCTGCTCCGTCTTCACTGGCTCCCTGTGTCTTACAGAATTGAATATAAAATCCTACTAATAACCTACAAAGCCTTAAATAACCTCACGCCAAACTACATCAGTGACCTTCTCCATCACTATGTGCCTGTCTGCCCACTAAGGTCCTCTGATTCTGGCAATCTTGTTGTACCCCACACTAATCTACACTCCACGGGTGACAGCAGGGCCTTCAGCTGTATAGTGCCCAGACTCTGGAATGACCTACCGAAATTAATCAGATCAGCGGACTCCATGAAATCTTTTAATAAACAACTCAAAACTCATCTGTTCAGGAAGGCTTTTAGCTCTACTTCACTTCATTACCCTTCTCTCAGTTTACCTCCATGTCAAGATGCTCATGTAACCTGTGTGTGTGTGCGAGACCATCAGTTATGTTGTCTGTTAGGCTTTCTCTGAATTTACTGTCTTAATCTTCTTTATTTATTTATTTGGTTTAGTACAATGCTATATACTGTACCCTGCTGTTCTTTCTTAAACTCTGTGAAGTGCCTTGAGCATGGGAAAGGCGCTATATAAATAAATTGTATTTTTATGTACATTGTAAACCCTACACTCTTAAAAACACTGGCTCTTTAATGGCACTTTATGGTTCTTTACTGGATTGTGTGGTTCGTTATAGAACTATTGCTTGACAAAGCACCATTTCATTCTGGGAAGTTTTTTTTTATGTTAAGTTTGTGCTTTGAAAACCTTTCTTGTGCAGAAAAAAGGAAATCTCTGATGTGTTGTAGGCTACTTAGCAGTACACTAACAGATTAAGAAAACCTTGACATAGCATGTATTATTGTCTGCAGCAATAGTTCTTTAAAACCATGACCAATTGGTACTTCACAGATCTGTTACCATCCATCCATATTTATTCACTATGAGGATTCTGTTATGTATCTAAATAAATGAACATGCCCCTGTGGCATCGCTCTGAAGAACCACTCTGGCACCTTTATAAATAAAGATGACAAAATGGTTCTTCAGAGTGATGCCACAGAGGAAACATACTGAGACTGAAAAGAACCATCCACATGAAGGATCTACACAAAACGTTTATTTAGACCCATAAAAGCTTCATAAAAAATCTGCAAAACAGCAATGGGATACTGATTTTAAAATGATTGCCACTGTAAGCAGTAATACATGGTAAATTCAGATTTTCTTGATCTTTTAGCATCTTGCTAGGCATACTATGCATTTAAGATTTCTGTTGTGTACATATATTGTAAACCTATTGTAAAGTCCAACCAACCAACTTAATATGCAATGAATCCTCCTGAAAATGAATTGTTTCTTTGTCAAAGAAGAGTTCTGTGAGGAACACACCATCCAATAAAATGTCATTTAGAAACCATTATTTTTATGAGCGTACCATTTCCCATGATTCCTTGTGTTTTCACAACACCACCAATTATCCTATTAGCTAATGCACAGGTATGAGATGTGCGAGGAAAATCAGAGTGAGTATGGATGTATGGGCACGTGGGCCCTGTCGCCCCATCCAGTGTCCGGTCTTTGCACCCTACATCTTCGAGTACAAGTGAATCTGAACACTGTGTTAAATGTAGATGTCTTGTGTCAATATCATGTAAAACCCAACTGCAATAAAAAAAATATATATTTTTTTATTTGTATGTAATTAAAACATAGTTTAGCTGAGTGAAAAAAACAAAAGAAACCAACTACTAATTGACTTTCTATGCATCAAAGAGCCTCTGTGCCTGGTTACTATTCAGGTAGTGGCTATGGAGATGCTTGGGGGTCTACATCAAATGACAGTCTGGACTGGCCTCATAACACAGAGGACTACATAAGAAAGGGTAGAGAAAAAAAAAAAATCTAAAATCCATTTTTCATTTTGTCATTCTCTGGTATTGTTTTGCTTAAACTGGGAAGAATGAATTTAAACAATTTTATCAGAAACCTGCAATATGACGAGATGTAAAAAACCTGAAGAGGTTTAAAATCGTTCTGAATGCATTCATCCATTATCCAACCCGCTATATCCTAACTACAGGGTCACGGGAGCCAATTTTAGAATCGCCAATGCACCTAACCTGCTTGTCTGTGGACGGAAACCGGATTACCCGGCAGAAACGGGAAGAACATGCAAACTTTACGCAGGGAGGACCCGGGAAGCGAACCCTGGTCTCCTAACTGCGCCACTGTGCCGCCCGTTCTGAATGCATTATACTGTATGTGATATTGTGATGTAAGTGAAATATAAATAAAATTTATTATTATTTTTATTAAGTAACAGATGTCACGCTAATAAACTAATAAGAAAATATTAAAGTGTTAATACAAAAATAAAAAAAAAACAAAAGGATTGTCATATACAGTAATTAAACCTCAAAGTTTGACATTTCAATTACTTAACCCAGCCCGATTCCCACTTATAATAGTTTCAAGTCCTTTTTCACTTACCAATTAACAAATTATCAAAATTAGAAATCCGTACAGAGGAGTATGGATTACCTAAAGTAATGACGATTGAGATTGATTTAGATTGACAATAAAATACAGTATCAGGAAGTGGAAAAATCCGACAGAGAAGACAATTTTAGCCTCATACGTGGGGCTTAAGAGTTCGCCACTGTATATCCACAATACTGTCAAACGTTCAACCTCCGGCGCTCGTGACATATTACTTTAACAAATTCAGATTTCATGCAGCTATTCCACATGTTTGTGTTGGGGTTTAATCTTCCTATTAAAATAAACATGCGTTGGCCGGGAATCGAACCCGGGTCAACTGCTTGGAAGGCAGCTATGCTAACCACTATACCACCAACGCACGCAAAAAAACTTCTTCCTTACGTAACTTAATGTTATTTCTTTCTGATGTTTCGCTTGCAAAATATTTTTCAATTTGTTTTGATCACACATGTGTAAAATATACATTGATTTACGCATACAGGTATTTGCAAGCACTACTGATGGAAAACTTTGAAATATTTTCTCTTGACGGTCAAACCTACCCCTGCGCTTAAAACTAAATGTAACGTTCCCGGTTAGCAGACGCAGTGACGATGACGAGCATGCGCTTTGCTTAATATGGCGCCACCTGTACAGTAGGCCAGCGCAGATGCGCAGATACGCAGAACTTCAGATTAATTCCGATTTTTTGAAAAAGATAATAAAAATGGGCAGTCTATAAAACACATTCCTACCATTTAGATATCGGTTAATTACGACGTCGACTTACTTTTAAGTCGTGATTTATTTCTTTTGATCCGGACGCGTGCGTGCGGGTCTCCGCCTCCTTTCGCCTTCGGTGAGTCTTTGACTTTGAAATTTCACAAGGTGCGGTATGAAAATACTCTTGATAAAATTATCTTAGCATGACATAAAACTCGTTACGCCTTTTAACACATAAATAACGGATGTCATCCTGCCTGTCCTCCCTTTGTTCTGCATGAGTAGACATGAGCTCGAGTGCTTTTTCCAGCATTTCACCACCTAAACCAGTCTTGCAGTTTCATTATTATAACTGTACATGTTAAATACCTCATTTATAAAAGGTGGCACAGCTGACTATGCACGCCCTCTCGTTATTTGTGAATTTGGGTGTGTGCATGGCATGGATGCTATGCGGTTTTACCTAAGTTAGATTCCTGCCTTTTGCTCAGAGAGCCTGAAACAACTAACTGGAATAAGTATGTAGGTTCCGGAAATAAATAGATTATTGGAATATGCAGTGTTACCCCTTTACAAATAAACAGCAAAATCTAAGAGTACAGTCAAGTTTAATTGAGTTAGATGAAGTTTCAAGCATGGCACCCCGAAGGCAAAATAAGTTGTTTGAAAGTGCCAGAATATCTTGTTTTGCAACGTTTTTGGGAAAATAAATAGAATAAACACACACTTCACTATCAATATGCAACAGTCTTGGCTCCAGTTAATTGTGCAGGGAACCATGGTGTGATCATTTTTCAAACTCACTTCACTTTCATTCATTCCAAATACTGGGTAATCTAAACCTCAAGGCCCTTTTGCTCACATTAAACTACACTTTAGCTGTGTTAGATGAGTCTTGTTCAGTTTTTACCAAAACGAACAAAACGTTACAGTAGGTTTGAGCAAACAGTGCAGATTATTTGAAGTTCAGGGGGAACCTTGTGTTTGATAGAACTCATTTTCCTGCTATTGCATTTGTTGCATTAGTTCTGTTGTCATGTGAAATTCTTACCTGCATATCTGACAATCGTACAAAACATGGCCAGAAATATGATAAACAAGAATGCGTTACAGTAACAACCTGCCTAGGTGGATTTTTGTATTCCTGTTATTTTTGAAATTGCAGGACTATATTTATTCTGCTCATCTTTCACCACATTACTCTTTTTGCTAAGGGTAAAGTCATGTTAGATGAGAGGATACTATTGTGAATAAAAGGTAACAATTTAATGTTCTTTACTTTGAAGTGTGTACATCAGAATTGTAACATTTTGTAGCAATTTATTACTGTGAGGACGTCTAAATCAAATTAGAGTAAAAAATGATCTCAACAAGGTAACACTCCATAGAAAACTAAAATAACAATCACACTTACAAAAAGTTTGCTTAATCATGATATTAATTTAATGGTTAATTTTTTTCTGATTGGCTGGAATGAAAATCTGAAACCACTTCAACCATCGTGATCCAAGTCAATCCAGCCTTGGATGGCCACCTGTTGAGAGGTTTAAAGTAACAACATCTCCTGTAGTCTGGAGCTACTCTCATTGACTTGTAATTGAAGTTCAGACTTATTGTCATGTGTATAGAGTACAGCAAAATTCACAAGCGCAAGTCTGAGCAACACGTCACCACTCTGCAATGTCACAAACAGGATGTGTTGCTAGTCAAATGTGATCCTCATCGTGAGATGTCTGGGTCACTCAGAGGTGTTAAATGAGCGCTGCTTTTAGAAAAGATTTAATATGCATGGTGCACATGTTAAACTGTTGACATCTGAAAGAAACACATTATGGGCTGTCTTCCATTGGGGAGGAATACCAGCCCAGTTTAATTAATAGATTAGATAGATAGATAGATAGATAGATAGATAGATAGATACTTTTTTAATCCCTAGGGGAAATTCACATACTCCAGCAGCAGTATACTGATAAAAACAATAACATACTGTGCAACTGTAATTGTGTATAATGCATTTTACATATACATGTTACATATAATAACAAAAATTAAACATTTATCATATACATTTATCCAAAGCAATTTATCCATTCATCATCAATCTAACAGTCAAGTTGTGCCTTTCATTGTACTATCTATCTAGTTATCTATCTATCTATCTATCTATCTATCTATCTATCTATCTATCTATCTGTTATATAGTACCTTTCATATCTATCTATCTATCTATCTATCTATCTATCTATCTATCTATCTATCTATCTATCTATCTATCTATCTATCTACAGTATCACATAGTTCCTTTCATATCTATATATCCATCAATCAATTGTAAAAAGAACAAAACTGAGACAGTAGAGTTGGGGTCCCTTTTGTGAAATTCCCATGTGTTTACCTTTGACAAGGTTATGAAACACATTTCTGATTTTACAAAATATTCTGACTATCCATTATTCCTATCAAAATCACCTATGAAATACAGTATGCCAAATATTTATTAAGACTATTCAGTGGATGCCAAACTACAAGCTGGGGACTGATTGCACCATTGAGTCACTCACATTGTTACTATTTTTGAACTACACTCTCTTTTCATTATACTTGTATTTGTTTTTTCTTTCCATTATTTATATGTGTATACTTTTCTCTATTTTGTTATTCTAGTGCATTATATATATATATATATATATATATATATATATATATATATATATTTTTTTTTTGCCTGTTAAAAAATAATTATTCAATTACCGTCATCTTCATGTTTCATTATACAGTTATATATTTCCTTACATTTCTTATCTTGTAGATTTATAAACAATTTAAAGTAATATATATTAGGTATTACCCAATATATTAGGTTTGTATTGTTTTATGATTACATTGTATCTTATTATTTTTTCTGTTGTTTCAGTTTTTTACCTTGTTTCTCCTTTATTTTATACATTCAGTCATTCTCAGTGGTGGCTGTTATTTTTTCTTTATTTCATTTCTATTAGTGTACTCTGTTATCCAATCTTATCCATAATGAAGTATGTCGGCTATTTAGTTTGTTGTTCTTCTTCTTATTATTATTATTAGAATCTTATTATCCATTTCTTTTATTTCTTGATTAATGTTTGTTTGTTATATTTTTTCTGTTCAAAACAATATAGAATTGTTTCAACATATTTACTTGGTCGTTCTCACTTTTGACTATTTTAATTTTTTAATTTCACTTTATTTACAAACTTATTAAGTAAAAGATTGTTTTTAGTATATCTTGATATTAACGTTTGGGTTTACAGTTTACCCATATTTAATGCATTTTGTTTCCTTTTTTTCTTTATTTTTATTCATTTGGTTACATATCCTTGTTATTGAATACTGTTATGAGCATATCAGCAGTTAGCAGGTTATTTTCTGTATATTTTTTAAGACTCACAGTTGTTTGTTCTACTTCAAGGTTGAAAAGTGTTTCAGAAATATTATGAACCGTGGTGAACTCTTCTGGCTGGTGGTACAATTAAAGGTACACTACATCTAAACATATTTTGTTTTATATGTTATTTATCCCACATAGTTGATAATGATGGCTAAAATATGTTTAATGTCATGTTTTCATGGAGAATGGAGATAACAATAGTCTGATAGAATGGGTGTTTATGGTGAACAGCCAATAATATCAATTTGTCCATTGAAACAATCTTATGTTACTCACGTGGAATAATCTTCAAGCCACATTGATATATATATTTATTTTTCAGCCCATAAAGTTATTTTTCATTCTTTCCCCACCCAGAAAATAGATGGCTGACATGAAAGAAGAGCCCAGAGTGTTTGTGCATAGTTTTTTAGAGATGGGCTGCAATGGAGAAGATCTCTCTGAAGAAGAGGAAGCGAGCACTCTGAGCTCAAATCCCACAGCAGAAGAGTCTATGGAGTACATGTCTGTCATTATTAAAGAGGAGGAACATGAATGGGAACACATCCTGGTCAAGCAAGAGGTGTGTGATCCTGGCTATGAACCTGTTAAAGATGAAAACCCAGATCCCAGTTATGAACCCAGTCATATACATGGCTGTGACAGTGGCCATGTTGTAAGTGAGGAGATGAATAAATTACAGTCAAATCTAGATCTGAGTGGCAAGAGGGACAGTTCTGGTAATTTTCCTGAGTCACAGCAGAGGAACTTGAAGGTTACTCTGGAGGGCAATTCTGGCACGGAGCAAGAAGAAGAGCTAATATCACTTTCCACAATTCACCCAGGAGTAGGTAAGTTGGGCTCATACACTATGTGAGGATGCTAGGAATTTGCAAGTAGCATTGTCAGACAGGCAAGCATCTTATGAGAACTGTAATATCATTCATTTCAGTTCTTAAAGTAATATATTGTTACATATTGTTACAGAGATTTTACATTTACAAGAAGAACATTATTTTTATAACTGTATTGGTGAAATAGTGAAAGTTCTGTGAAGAAGTTGAAAACTTTGCAAGAGTAACAATTCAGTTCAATTCAATTCAGTTTATTTTTGTTTTTGCTCTTCAGTATGTGTAGGTTGAAAGCGCTGCAACAAGTACATAGGTCAACACAATTACATACTTTACAAATTACTAATAACATATGGAATACACATAAAGATAAAGACTAATTTACACACAGTAACACAAAGCAGTTCAAAACTGGTTAGCATAAATGAAACTTAACAATATACAGTTCCCTCCATAATGTTACTGTGACCATGGGGTGACCAAAATGTATGCAGATACCTTTAAATGAAAATCTGTAAAGTGCACTTTAATCACGTCTGAATTGTTTTATTTGTAATTGTAAACTGTGGAGTAGAGGGGTAAATCAAGGAAAATGTATCTTTGTTCCAAACATTATGTAGGGCACTGTATGTCCATTATTTGAAATTGATGAACTTTGATAATGGAGGAGAGTAAAACAAAATCTCCAGTCAGCTACATCCCTGGAAAAAGTAAACCTATGGGTGGTCAATGGTCAATTGTAAGGGAGAAAGTTAAAAACAAAGTCAGATGAAGTCATTTTTCCGAAGACCACCCCCCTTCTGGCCTTTCAACAATATAAGTCTGACGAGAGAATTTTCCATCTATTGAATGCATGGCTCACAAGTGCCTGAACAGAGCCTATCTAAATAGTAGCCAACTTCTACGTTCTTCCGCTACATAAATCCCGGTCAGCGTGAAAAGTAACGCTCGTGCACCCGTCTGCTGTCCCATCCCAACTCCTCCTAAAATTACGCCTCTTTGAATATCCAAATCAATATAAATAGCCCTTAAGCTCAGCCTTCTGTGAAAAGACAATGGCAAAAGCACGGAGGGAAATAAAGAATTTCAGTGAATACCAAGTGGAGGCAAAGAAAAACGTATTATTTGTTGGTTTAAAAAGTGGTATAAACAACAAAAGGAAGTTGTTCAAGTGACATAGAGTGTCGGAGAAACTCGAAAGCTCAAGTTCACAAAGCCGCACAGTGTCAGTTGTCAGATATCAAAGTCGCCGTGAAAAGGTGAGTCGTAGCCCACTGTCTGAGTGTCATATGAAAACTTATTAGGGTACAGAGAAAAAAAAATAGGCACACAGTGTGGGGGGCAGCACGAAACATCAACTTTAATTTAGAAATTTCCACTTTAATCACATAGTTTATTTTGTCATTAAAGTAGAACATCATAAACTTCATCTTAAAATCGTTTAATTCACTAGTTTCTCAAATCCCATCGTAACTAAAGTCGCACGTTAAATGCTTTGTTTTGTATTTGATCTTCTATGTGCTCTATGTGTATGAATCACTACATGCTTCTGGGCTTTCTCTTCCTCCGACAGGACACAGAATCTATTACATTTGTAATATTACAGCTCTCTGAATAATTAAAATACTGAGATGTATACGTGATATCATTTTCATGATGATAGGAGTTAAAGCACGTTATTAAACATGGGTTTCACGGCGCAGTGATTGTTCGTGCCTCATGCAAGATGCTTACTTTGCTCTGCGCGACCTTCGATGAAATAATTTATTGCAACAGTGCTGTCTCTTTCAAACATACTAACCTCCAATTCCTGTCCTTCCTTTTCTTTCTCCAAATACCCAATTGCCACACAATCAGCTCTATAATAGACGTTACGCCATCTGTAAGCTTAGAACGCAGATTCTTCAAAACTTTTAAGGAACATCTTCATAGTACATGTTTAATTATTCTATCTATGGCGTTATTTCAGTGCCACTATTCTGAGCGCACGTAAAAAAAGATTGCAAGTGCAAGTGTTCCATTTTGAGGAGAAATTTATTTTGAGCGTACAAAAGCTGAATTTGAGTGAACAAAATTCATTGCTGCGTGCAAAAAATGTATTTCAGTGTTTGCACTTATCCATATACACACACACAATAGCACCCCTCTCGCTCAGTTTTTCATTTGCTTGCTGCAATGTGCTAGCAGCTCACAACATTCTCTGCTGCAAGCGCTCAACTCTCTGTACACCGTTATAAGTGTGCCACAAAACCAACCAATCACAGACTTGGTTTCAAAAATTCTGATTGGCTCTTACGGTCTCCAATCAGCTCGCTAGCTGCTGCATTCCGGAAACAGTCCGAAATGTAGCTAAATCCAGCTAAACTCAATTAAACCCCAATTTACGGATAATATCTTTAATTATTTTATTTTAAAATATATTATTTGTTAAGACTATCGTTGGTGTAGTATAATGTAGTTGCATTATACAACCATGCCAACTGACTCTCCAAATTATATTTGAGTAGCTCTCTTTTATGTCGTCGAATACTGAACAGCAGCACGAAAACAACATGTCCCGGCCACATGTAAGTAATATAAAATCATTTTGTACATTATTATTACATCTGCCATCTCTTCTTTGGCTGCAGAGTAAATCAAAACTCCCTCTATCTGCAAGAAGCGAGGCTGAGTGGACAGTGTTTCCGGTGTCCGGAATGCAGCAGCTAGCGAGCTGATTGGAGACCGTAAGGGCCAATCAGAATTTTTGAAACCAAGTCTGTGATTGGTTGGTTTTGTGGCACACTTATAACGGTGTACAGAGAGTTGAGCGCTTGCAGCAGAGAATGTTGTGAGCGTAGCAACACATTGCAGCAAGCGCAAATGAAAAACTGAGCGAGAGGGGGTGCTATTGTGTGTGTGTATATGGATAAGCGCAAACACTGAAATACATTTTTTGCACGCAGCAATGAATTTTGTTCACTCAAATTCAGCTTTTGTACGCTCAAAATAAATTTCTCTTCAAAATGCAACACTTGCACTTGCAATCTTTTTTTACGTGCGCTCAATATTTTTTTACGTGTGCTCAGAATAGTGGCACTGAAATAACGCCATATCTATCCATCTATCCAGTGTTGCGCCAGCACCAGCAAGAATACAGCGCGAGGCAGGAACAATCCATGAACGGAGCACCAGCGACTCGCTAGCCCTGCGGCACTGTGTCCTCACATGTTTAATTATTAACAATATAGATTATCTAAATGAAGTTAACGTTTTATCTGTATAATATAATAAACATATTTTGCTGCATTTCATCTTTAAAATGATATCGTCATCATATGTAAATAAGCGCTTTATAAACTGGCTCAGGTTGTGCAATATTATAACTGTAGTGTAAGTTTACAGTGAGGTAATTGTACTTATAAGTACAAACAGTTCTACAAGGAGCACTTGGATTGATTGGGTGCGTTTATAGTTCTTAGGATGAAACTGTTTCTTAACCGCGAGGAAAGGCTCTTAAACATTTGCCATATGAGTGCAGTTCAATAGGCAGCATGACTGAGGCAGCATGTGCTTGATGCTGTATCCCGATAATTTTCTTTTCGATCAGCTGCTGTATAGCTGTGATTCCCCACCCAGATACAGTGATATAAATACTCCGAGTGGTGCAGTGAGAGTAATATGGAAAAAGATGATCCGCTGTGGCAACCCTTAATGTGAGCAGCTGAAAGAAGAAGAAGGTGCAGTGAGAGTATCAACGCTAAAGCAGCTATGATATTTGGAATAGTTTGACCACTCTCTGGACAATTATATTGTTACAGGTTAATTACAATCAGATGAATTCAAATAATAAACAGTATGTGGGTAATTTCAGTGTATTTATAAAGCCGCGTCAGGGATGTGGATCTAAAAAAGAAAGGGAAATCACACTGGAACAGTAGCACTGCTTTGACGCTGGGTGCCACCAGTTTGCAAAACCAAGCAGAAAACTTGCGTATGCCAGGGTTGGAGCTACCATGAAAATGTGCATGGCTTTACGGCAAGTTTAGGTTTTATACATTGCAATTTGAGCGTGGAAACTTTCGTACGCCACATTTTTGTGCATACACACCATTTATACATGAGGGCCCAGGACCATGCTTAATGAAGTTAGTAAGTACACACTTTATATAAACTCTTGATGCCTATATTTGCAAAAATCAACAGACATGAAGAGAATTCCAAAAAGTTTGAACCTACCAATTATTATCCCTTAAGGTAAATGGTTCAATGAGCAGGCCAGCAAGCTTAACACGCATCACAGGTAAATTAATGTAAACAATTATCAAGGTAAAGATCAAGCAGCATGTGACTAGAACAAGTGTGTTGGTGAGCAGTCAATGTGGCTTCAAACGGGGATGATCATGTTTACTAATTTGAACGAATTCTATCAGGAAACCACAATAGAAGACAATCATAAAGGTGCATATTATATTATTGATCTGGATTTTAGGACAGCTTTTAGTAAGGTCCAATGTGAGAGGCCAAAAGATGTGGGAGTTTAAAATACAGTGAGTAGTAGATGGCTGCTAATCTGGCCTAAACACCAGGAACAGTTATTATATGTGGAACCTTTACAGAATAAAGTGATGATAAAAGTGGCATCTATCAGAAGTCAGTCCTGTCCCTCTGTAGTTTATTTACAAAAATAAATTTGAAAAAAATATAAATAGCACACTTTGTAAGTCTGAAGATAATATGAAACTAGAAGAAATAACAGATAATGTAGAATCAGAAGGCCTGCCCCACAACACAGGCTGATGCAGATCTATGGCAGATGGCTTTTAATGCAAGTATATGTAAGGTATACACATAAGAAGTAGAAATGTTAGATGTTACATAGTGGGAGGTCTCAAAACTGAAAGTGCCCCTTATGAGAAGGACCTGGGAGTCATAGTGGGCTCATCATTATCTACAACTACACACTAGTGAGGCCTTACTTGGAGTACGGCATAATTGTTTTTTTTAGTCTCCATATTACAAAAAGGACAAGAGCAACTAGGCTGGTTCAGGAATGCAAAATATGAAGAAAGAGGAATGACAGAACCTTTTTTGGTGTATACAAATGGAGACTAAGAAGTGCCAACTGTTTAAAATTATGAAGACAATTAGTGCAGTGGATTCCAGCTATTATTTTAAAATACAGTCTGCAAAAAGAACATGGGAACACACACGGAAACTTGTTAAGGGCAGGTATTCACACAGAGAACCACAGACACATAGAATAAATTACAAAGTTGTGTGGCAGTGTGCAGGGCTTTAGAGACCTTCAGAACTTGATCTGATGTTATTGTGGAGAAATTAGTTGAATAGAATTAATAGGTTGTGTGGGACTGAATGGCCTGTTTTCATCACAGTTTTTCTAATTTTACAATCTTCCATGTGTCCATTACATCAGAGCCCATTATGCTCATACTAAAGTCCCACATGCAACAATGATAATAAAAAACATGACATCCTACTTCCATGTTCTGCATATGGTAAGCAAGACGCTGTTTCTTTGGTAAATAGTATGTTTAAAGGCATGTTAAAGGGAAATATTCTTGGTCATGAGAAATTTTACAAAGGAGGAGGACTCATTTAATTTATCCCATCCAACTCATTTGAGAAACCTGGTGTCCTCCACAGAATTTCACATAGTGATGAGTATTTTTTGACCATCTTTTCAAAGTTGTGACCAAAAGCCCAGACGCAACTGCTCATACATAAATCCCAGTTCAAAAAGATTTTGTTTGTTGAAAAAAATCATACACAAGGTTTCTTTTCCACCAAGATTACTACTACAGATTTTTTTCCTTCTCCACTTCTCCCCAGGTGAGCTTAGTAATGCTCTTCTTTTCCAGACACCAACCCTCCTGGGTTAGGTGAAGCGATTTCTTTTTTGTCAGACCCAAGAGTATTTTGGCTGCTGCAATATTGCACCAAAGAATTTCCACTGGGTCAGGCACAGCCTCCTCAAGATAGAGAGGGCCTCCTCCTGACTGGAAGTACCTCAGGAACCCTGAAGGGCTGACCATCAGGACAACAACTTCCAGCAGAGAGATGCTGCCAGCCAGCACATTGGGGAAGCACATAACCCCATGAGGCAGTCTTCTACCATTTTTCTAATGATGTTTCATTACTATTGGGAAAAAGAATGTCCACTATCCCATCTGGGGCACCCTTCTGTTCATGGGGACCATCAATTGTAAAGGGCTGCAGTCTGGGTAATGGACCATCCATCCCAACCAGGATGCCAGACAATCCATATCCTCTATTAAACGATATATTAGAGTATTAATGGAACAGAAAACAAATAGCTGCCAGAAATAATATTTAACTAGCTGACGCCCACCGTAGCATACGGCGGTGTAAGAATAGGAACGGAAAACAGTGAGAAAGGAATTCAGTATGCAAAGGCTTAGGAAACAACCATTGCAGTATAACGAAAATAGCAAGGAGCGAAACCAATAGCAACGAGCAAAACCAATGCCAATGGTTAAGAGAGTACCTTCCTGTAGCAGGCTACGGAAAACGTAGACATATATAGATAGACGCCGCATTCACTGTGTTGCCCAGTCGGCACGATACGTCAGCGTGTCTGCCATATTGCAAGTGGCAAAAGTGCCATTTAAACTAATACAGGTAGACGCGGAAACCGGGTTTTCTGATTAAAAAACAATAACATTTAAAACAGTATCATTTTCATACAACAGATTTTGGCAAATCGTTTACATGCAATTATTTATATCAATATATACACTAATAATGGCAATGATTAAATAATAATAATAATAATTATTATTATTATTACTAAATAATTGCTCCCATATAAGTAACATTTCTCGGACTACCTTCTTCCATCTCCGAAACATTTCTAGACGTCATCCTGTTCTTACGCAACACAGTACTGAAGTATTGGTTAATGCCCGAGTCACCTCACGTATAGATTACTGTAATGCTATTCTATCATCCCGCAAAAATGTATCCATTGCTTACAACTTATTCAAAATAGCGACTGGGAGCCCGATCGAATCGGGCTTCAAATTTTACATTTGTGAAATCCATACTTTCTTTGCAAAGAATTATTTGTTTTTTTAAGTCCTTGAAATGAGTTTGTTATGATGGCACTGATTTTTGCTCAAAATAGACCTTTTCGGCCGATGTAATGAAGAGCTTCCTGTTTAAGCAGGGCTGCGAGACGTGAACTCAGCTCTTCCGCGCACCTCATTTGATTTTTTCCGGCAAACACATTTTCAAAACAAACCATATTTTACGACTCTAATCGGAGTCTGAGTAATAATTATGTTGGCATGGTCATTTTAAATCTGAGATCGGCTACAATTTAAGCAATGACCGTTGTTAATATCCAACCGTCATTACTCAGTTTGCCAATAGATGTCAGAAGGATGGATGCCAAAACTGAACTGCCCAAAGATAGATTTCGACGTACCAAGGGAATGGCGATACGTTCTAAATTACTTACGGTTCTGGAGCTGTCGAAGGGTTTAAGTCAGTCGACGATGTTAGTCCTGTAAAGTACGCTCCACCAAACCAACGTTCCAAAAACCAACTGAACTTACTGTTTTCTGCTCGAACCAACACCGACTTACCATACTCGGCCATCCAGTGGCGTCACTGTAGCATTCGATATTCTTAGGCAATTATGTAATACTGCGTCTGTGTTTGCCACGTTATGTTCTAACTACAGAGGCAGAGTCCCATTGCATGGTTCTAACTTATATTGAGTCGAGGTATTGACACGAACATAATACATACGGGGTATTGATGTGAACACCATACATATGGATAGTATCAAATTATATATAAGGATGATACACCAAAGTGGGGCTTAACTGTTATCTTGGAATATTCTAATGCTAGTTATGCGTCTTTTGTACTGGGAATCCTCCATTACTTTCAATTGGTGACTGGACTAATTATATTCAATGCATATTGTATGTGGTATGATCATGATCAATATGTCAGAACAATTTGTATCTATGAAACATTGATACTTTCAATACATAATATTTAAATATTTTATATGAAAGATGTTATACCAAATTAAAGGAGTAGGTTCTGCTGAAGACGTTTAATGAATATAATTAATATGGGTCAATGTTTTCTTTCCTTCCCAAATCTCAAAGACATGTAATATAGATTAATTGGCCACTCAGTTGGGCTGGTATAAGTGAATGTATGTGTATGCATGAAAATGTCTTACAATGGGCTATTGAGTGGCTCCCGTCTGCCTTAACCCTGAACTAGATTAAATAGCTTTGACAATTGATAAATGGACAACTTTTTCATAGTGCCTACTAGTTTCCAGTTTAGGAGAGTCAGTAATGCCTGTGTTTAAAGCAGTTTTGGAGGTTTTATTATTCTTCTAATGATTTTTTTTTGTCTTTTCCCTCTTCCTTTTAGTAATGGTGACATGGAGCGATATCACTGGAAATATCCGCAGAAGTTTTATCACAAAGCTTCCATACTGCTGCCCCGACATTGGAGAAGTGTTCATGAAGCCAGTCAATCTTAAGCTGCTCAACAGCAGCCCTACAATTTTAGGTGTCCCTTGCATGAACTTTAAACAGTTGGCCATTGAGCCAGCAGTCATAGAAAGTCACCACATAATCCACATTGAAGAGAGACCCCTAGAAAGCCTCCATGGAGGAAATGACAGTTCTCACAACCAACTCAGCATTATTATTCCAGAAAAGCCATACTGCTGTATCGAATGTGGAAAAAGGTTCACTCAGAAGGTTTCGCTTCAGCAACATCTGAAAATCCATACAGGAGAGAAGTCATATTGCTGTACTCAGTGTGGAAAGAAATTCACACAGAAAATTGCTCTTCAACGACATCAGATAATTCATACCGGAGAGAAACCTTACAGTTGTTCAGAATGTGGGGTGAGGTTCACAATGAAACATAATCTTCAATCACACCAAAGGATTCATACAGGAGAGAGACCATACTGCTGTCCTAGCTGTGGAAAGAGTTTCACAATGAAACATAATCTTCTGTCACATCAGCGGATTCATACAGGAGAGAAGCCGTATTGTTGTTCGGAGTGTGGTAAGAGGTTCACAAACAAGATTAGTTTTATTTCTCACCAGCGGATTCATACAGGAGAAAAACCGTATTGCTGCGCAGAATGTGGGAAGAGGTTTGTGCAGAAACGTTACCTTCATTCACATCAGAAATCACATACAGGAGAAAAGCCATATGGCTGTGTCGAATGCGGGAAGAGGTTTAAAGACAAAACATGTCTCAATCGTCACCAAATAACTCATACAGTAGACAAGCCATATTCCTGCCCAGAATGTGGCGTGAGATTCACCATGAAACATAATCTTCAGTCACACAAGAAAATCCATACTAGAGACAAACCATACAGCTGTGACGAATGTGGAAAGGAGTTCCTGCAGAGACGTTATCTGAAGTCACATCAGAAAATTCACACGGCAGAGAAGCCATGCTGCTGTGTAAAATGTGGAAAAAGGTATGGAGAAAAATTTACTCTTCCACGGCAGTAAAGAAGTCAAACTGGAGACAAAAAGTATTACTCAAAAGACATCCAATGAAATCTGGAATCACCACATCTGTATTTAATATGGAAAGATTATCACAGAAAGGATTGCTTTTCCATAATGTACTGAATGCAGACATACATTAGTACTGAAAAGGCACCTTCACACCCAATAATGGAGGAAAGTTGTGATTTACAGCCCTGAAAAATATTTGCCTCCTTCATGATTTCCTCTTTTATTGCAAATTTTTGACACTGAATGTTTTCAGGTCTTCAGATAAGATCTAATCT
The DNA here is from genome assembly GCF_016835505.1 of Polypterus senegalus. Taxonomy (NCBI): domain Eukaryota; kingdom Metazoa; phylum Chordata; class Cladistia; order Polypteriformes; family Polypteridae; genus Polypterus; species Polypterus senegalus. The sequence goes on from NC_053157.1 coordinate 224,011,365, forward strand.
CTATATATGTAAAATCCAATGTCTGTCTGCCTGTATCTCTGTCCGCATTTCACGAGAGAACTACTTAGTGGATTAGATTGGGTTGCTGTCTATAATTTGCTTGAACATTCTGGTTGCGACTTCTCTCATTGCGCAAAGTATCATAGTTTGCTTGCAGGAGCGATTTATTCGCGGTAATCCGGGACAGTGGCTGTGGGCTGAGGGGAGGGGGAAGCGTGACGATAGGAGTGGGGAGTCGGGCAGAGCTCTCCTCACTCACGCGCCTGCCTCCAATATAAACCACAAAATAATCACTCTCATAAGTGTTCACCCTGTTTGTGTCAGTATTAAGTAGATGTCAACCATGTGTCACAAGTGTATGTGAATAGGTCTCTTTCTCTTTTAGCTCTGTCATTTTTTCTCATTCTTCTTTGCAAGACTGCTCAAGCTCTGCCAGGTTGCTTGTGAATCGCAGTGAACAGCCGTTGTCCAGTCCAGGCACAAATTCTCCATTGAATTAAAATCTGGAACCAGACTTGTAGAAATGGTCTGTACGCACAAAAATGTTGCATAAGAACGTTTCCACATTCAAATCGTGATGTATAAAACCTAAACTTGGCGTAAAGCCACGCACATTTCCATGGTAGCTCATACCCTGTGGTACACACGTTCTGCGCTCGGTTTTGCAGACTGGTGGCACCCAGCATCAAAGCAGTGCTACTGTTCCAGTGTGGCTGAGCTTAAGTGCTATTTATATTGATTTGCATATTCAAAGAGGCATAATTCTGGGAGGAGTTGGGGTGGGACAGTAGGCGTGTGCATGTGCGTTACTTTTCACACTGATCGGATTTATGTAGCGGAAGAACGTGGAAGTTGGCGAACGCACAGATTTATGTATCTGGATTTTTCTGTGCGTACACACATTCCTGCTTTTTTGCTTACACCATGTTATAGTGTGAATTCTATACATGGCTTTATACATGAGGCCCCAGTCATTAACGTTGTTATGAAGTTATTTCTGTGTAGTTTTAGCTTTATGCCTTGGGCTCATTGCTTTCCTGTAAAACAAATCTTCTCCCAATATGGAAGTTTCTTGCAGACTGCATCAGGTTTTCTTCCAGAATTTGCCTGTGATAAAGCATTAGGTTTATGCTCACAAGTCTTGCAGGTCCTGGTGCAATGAATCATCCTCACAGCTTAATACTGCCACCACCATGCTTCGCTGTGTGGGTGGTGTGTTTTAAAAAATGTTCAGTGTAACATGATGTTTATCCTCATGGCCAAAAAAAATCTCAGTTTTGGTCTCATCAGAAAACTGAACCTTCTTCCAGCTGATTTCAGAGTCTCCCATGTACCCTCTGGCAAGCTCTAACCAAGTTCTCCTGTGCATTTTTTCTTTTTACCACTTTCCATAAATCTGAAACTGGTGAAGTACTTGGTCATGGTTGTTATCTGCATAGCCTCTCCAATCTCACTCATTGTTGCCTGGAACTGCTATAAAGTTTCATAGATCTCTTGTTGACCTCCCTCACTCTTCTTCATCACTCGGTTTTTGCTTACGACCTTTTCTAAGCAGATATACAGCTGTCACATACTCTTTCCATTTCTTCATGATTTATTTAAACGGATATTCTTTGACTTGGAAATTTTCTTCTTTCAATCCCCTGACTTGCGCTTTTCAGTCCACTTTTCATGGAGTTGCGTGTCGTATTCTTTTTGTCTTCATTGTGTACATTTGCCCACCATCTTGATTCATCACAATTTGATCCTTCCATACACAGGTGCATTTAGGCTACAAAAATGAGTTTAAACCCCAGACAGGTACTCTCCATTTAAACTAATTCTAGGACATCTGAAACCAATTAATTATTTGTAATTAAATTAGACCATGTCACAGAGATCTGACATTAAAGAGAATTTTTCTGCAACGAAAAAGCAAAAACAAACAAAATAAATTATTATGATTCAATTTTGTCTAGCAAGAAAATGTGAAAATGTTTAAGTGGTTAGTGGTGAATACTTTTTATAGACACTTGTTTACAACCAGCCCTGCTGAACATGAACTCACTTACTTTGACCCTTACCATCAAAACTAAGTTACCAGCACAAAGATTCAACAGAGTCATAATGCCCCAATAAAAGTAAATTCCAGAAGGTGGTCACAATAAACTTAGGTGGCCTCTTCAGTGGCAGTCTGGGGGCTACAGGGCCATTGTGAGCCCTCTGAAACAACACCAAATAGCAGTGAGCAGTGACCAAATGGGGAGCCAGCCTGCCAAAATGACTTCAATGGTGCTGCATAACATCACCAAGTAAATCACAATGGATCCTAAAAACACACCTAAGGAGCTGCAAAGGTTCATGACTCTACAATCAGATAGACCCTGGGCAAAAGTGAGCTTCAGTGTAGAGCAGCAAAGAGTAAACTACTGCTACCCAAGAAAGACATCAGTGCTTGTCATTTTTTTTGCCAGAAAGCACTGGGAGGATCCCTAAGATCTTTGAGAAGAAGATTCTATGGACAGATGAAATAAAGCAGAACTCAGATGATGATGTGGATCCCATTATGTCTGGCAAGAAGCAGCTAGAATCCCACAGTAAGAACACCATACCACAAGTTACAGTAAATGTAATGGTGGTAGTGGGATGGGGTGCTTTTCAGAACAACTTATAATAACTGAAGTAAATGTGAATTCCACTTTGGATCATGATGTCCAGTCGTTCATTTGTGAGCTGAAGATGAAGCATATTTGAGTGAAGCAAGATAGTGTTCCAAAATTCAAATACACAGCCACATCAGAATGCGCTGAAAAGAAGCAAAATTAAATTTTTTTACCAATTCGGTCACAATCCAGACCTGTGCTCAGAAACCTACCAATGTCTCTAAACTAAAGTGGTTCTGCATAGAAGAGTGGACTGAGATTCCACCACACCAACGTGAAAGCTTGCCATCAAATTAGAGGAACAGTTTATTTGCAAAAAATATGAGCTAAAGGCAATGCAACCAGTTACTTAAGTGTAAGGGGACAATTAGAAATGTCTGATTTGTTCACTTAGGTTTATCTGATACTAGAATTTGAATGAAAGCCTCAAAACATTCAGGTTTAAAACTTTGCAATACAGTAATAAGAGGAAATATGAGGAATATGTAAATACTTTTTCTGTGCCTTGTGGTCACACTAAGCCTGGAAAATGATTATAAAAATGAAAGGACCAGTAAAAGTGTCCATGAAAACAGTAAACATGAGCTACCCACTGTCAGAGATTGTGCCAAAGCCAGCAACGGGTTTTGAGTCCATAAATCTTCTGCATTCAAGTAGTGATATATAAACAAATTGATCTTCTCTATGAATTTTAAATCCATGATTATTACCTATTTATTTTCTGAATGAATAACGTAAAAATTGACTTTACATAGCCTGCGGTGGGCTGGCGCCCTACCCAAGGTTTGTTTCCTGCCTTGCACCCTGTGTAGGTTGGGATTGCCTCCAGCAGACCCCCTTGACCCTGTAGTTAGGATATAGCGGGTTGGATAATAGATGGATGGATAGACTTTACACAGCATCTTTTAAAATAAGATGAGTTTACCTTCACCAGCAGGCAGTTCATATGTTTTGAAAGGTGCTGACTATGGGTCCACTCTCCACCACCCCAACTTTCTCTTCTGGCCCAGAATATTTGTATGATTTTATAAACCTTTAATAATCTTGCAAATTTGAATGGTACAGAACCTGACTTCTGAGTTATTATCAGTGGAGAGCATGTAATAAGTGATTTCCACATGCAAGTGCTAAACTCACCCATGGTTTCATGACACCAGCTTAACACCACACTGCTTCCATCACTTTCAAAGAAAATCTGTACTTACCATGTAATTACCTGTATAATTACAGAGTAACTAGGTGTTATTGCCTTGTACTTACTGTGTTACACAGTGTGTGGAAGAAAATAAGTCACAATATTTTAATTTAACGAAAAAGAGGTCTTTAATAGCATTAATGCTGATCCAGAAATTCTGGAAAGTATAACCTGTTCAGAAGATCACAGCTAGTAGGCCTCCAGAAAGAGAAAAAAATAATGCAAGATAAATAATAAAGTTTGAAAATGAGTAGACCATTACACCCATTGAATTAATTTGATTAGCTGTTAGCTTAAGTGTCACAGTAGCTCATGTAGCCACATTTCATAATTGTTCTGACGCCATCAGCACAGATTCACTCAAGCTTCTTGGTTTCCTTCTTGAATGCACTTCCTGTTAATTACCAGTGAGGTATGTATTTTAGCGTTTATTAAAATAACTACAACATAGGCAGGTAAAAAGTATATAGGAAGGCAAAAAACAATAAATATAAAAACAAAACATTACCATGGCCAACTGGCAACTTTCCTTCTAAAATATCATTTACCATGAAATGCCTGCATAATGGATTCACCAGACAAATCCTGAAGGTTTCATTTCATGGGTGCATTTGAGGACTTTGGAAGAAATGGCAATCAAATTGCAAGCATTTTCCAGTTGAAGTATTACATGGAAAAGATACATACAGTTGTGCTTGAAAGTTTGTGAACCCTTTAGAATTTTCTATACTTCTGCATAAATATGACCTAAAACATCATCAGATTTTCCTAAAAGTCCTAAAAGCAGATAAAAAGAAACCAGTTAAACAAATGAGACAAAAATATTATACTTGGTCATTTATTTATTAAGGAAAATGATCGAATATTACATATTTGTGAGTGGCAAAAGTATGTGAACCTTTGCTTTCAGTATCTGGTGTGACCCCCCTTTTCAGCAATAACTGCAACTAAACATTTCCGGTAACTTTTGATCATTCCTGCATACCGGCTTGGAGGAATTTGAGCCCATTCCTCCATACAGAACAGTTTCAACTCTGGGATGTTGGTAGGTTTCCTCACATGAACTGCTCGCTTCAGGTCCTTCCACAACATTTCGATTGGATTAAGGTCAGGACTTTGACTTGGTCATTCCAAAATATTAACTTTATTCTTCTTTAATCATTCTTTGGTAGAACGACTTGTGTGCTTAGCCACGTTGTCTTGCTGCATGACCCACCTTCTCTTGAGATTCAGTTCATGGACAGATGTCCTGACATTTTCCCTTAGAATTCTCTGATATAATTCAGAATTCATTGTTCCATCAATGAAGGCAAGCCGTCCTGGCCCAGATGCAGCCAAACAGGCCCAAACCATGATACTACCACCACCATGTTTCACAGATGGGATAAGGTTCTTATGCTGAAATGCAGTGTTTTCCTTTCTCCAAACATAACGCTTTTCATTTAAACCAAAAAGTTCTATTTTGGTCTCATCTGTCCACAAAACATTCTTCCAATAGCCTTCTGATTTATCCACGAAATCTTTAGCAAACTGCAGACTAGCAGCAATGTTTTTTTTGGAGAGTAGTGGTTTTCTCCTTGCAACCCTGCCATGCACACCATAGTTGTTCAGTGTTCTCCTGATGGTGGATTCATGAACATGAACTTTAGCCAATGTGAGAGAGGCCTTCAGTTACTTAGAAGTTACCTTGGGGCCCTTTGTGACGTTGCCGACTATTATATGCCTTGCTCTTGGAGTGATCTTTGTTGGTCAACCACTCCTGGGGAGGATAACAATGGTCTTGAATTTCCTCCATTTGTACACAATCTGACTGTGGATTGGTGGAGTCCAAACTCTTTAGAGATGGTTTGGTAACCTTTTCCAGCCTGACGAGCATCAACAACTCTTTATCTGAGGTCCTCAGAAATCTCCTTTGTTCGTGCCATGATACACTTCCACAAACATGTGTTGTGAAGAGCAGACTTTGATAGATCCTGTTCTTTAAATAACACATGGTGCCCACTCATACCAGATTGTCATCTCATTGATTGAAAACACCTGACATCTCACCTTCAAACTAACTGATCATCCTAGAGGTTCACACACTCACAAATATGTAATATTTGATCATTTTCCTCAATAAATAAATGACCAAGTATAATATTTTTGTCTCATTTGTTTAACTGGTTTCTCTTTATCTACTTTTAGGACTTGAGTGAAAATCTGATGATGTTTTAGGTCATATTTATGCAGAAATATCGAAACTTCTAAAGGGTTCACAAACTTTCAAGCACAAATGTAAAAATTGTAGTGCTAATTCTGTGCATCAAAATCCAGAGTTCAAGGGCTTGAGCTAGTACTGAAATACATAAGCTTGACAAGTTAAACAAATAAGTTTTACTATTCATTTTACTGCATGAACAAGTATTTTAAAAAGTGTTTATCTCTTTTATATTCTTTAAAGTGGTAAAAAATAATAAAAGCAAAATGCAAACTATGACAACAGATCAGTATTTGTGTAAACAGAATGTTATGAAAACGTCACCTTCAATTAATCAAATGATAGCCAATAACTCAATTAAGCAGATTTTAGAATTGTATATTAATAATAATAACACAAATTGCACGCCAATGAACCCCAATGCCTAAAGTATTAAACCTTTTGCTCTGTTCAACCCCTTCTGTCTTCTCCAGTCTGTTCAATCTGCCATGTTTAGTATATTGAGAAGCATGAATATCAAGAAACCAAATCTATAGACTTTAAATTATTATAACAAAAACTTGAATTCTGAACTAAGACTTCCATGCAGGTGTATGATGACTTACATGAATGTCATGTCTGTCATGGGATTGTAATCTTTGGCAGGCAGTAATTTACTGCATACTCTACATCGATGGTGTTTGAATGTCAGTGGTGAGGGGAGTAACTGTGGTGAGCTTGTAAATATGGCATTCAAAGAATTTTTTTTAATTATGCCTTATATTTGCATATTTAAAGAATGTTGTTTACTTTGTAAAGCTGGATTTCTTCAGATGTCAGAAAAATATTTATAGACTTTAAGATAATGTAAAAATAAAATGCATGAGGTGGTTGCTTCTGTCAATTTGTGTGTCTGTCACTCATTCCCCTCACACTTGGCAATAATAACTCATCAGAAGTCTGTCCTTCTGGACATCTTGTGGTGGTTCCCACATCTTTAGGTCTGCCATTCAGTGACACAGGTGATTGTCTTTATTACTTTGGGGGTGTAGCAGACCACTTTGTGTTTACCCTCTGCATTGTGTGTTTTGTAAAAGTAAAACTCAGACAGCAGTCAGACTAGGTTTGATTCTTTATTCCTTTATTCGCAAAAAGACCCAGAAGGTTGCTGAGGGTTGTGTTGGTGTTACCGGTGTTCCCAGAGGGAGGTGTTTCATCTAGTAGGGCATCCTGGATATCATCGAGAAGAGTCACAGCGCACAGCTCAATGGCAACTCTGGTCTGTACTGGGAACTGAGAAAGACCGCTGCAAGGGCTCTGAGGGCCGATAAAGAGGTGTTTGTTAGAGGAGTCTGTGAGCAAGTGAGACACCATCTGTGGTCTAGTGACCCACATCCCACTTACAGAGGAATCAAAGCATTATGCACATCTGAATCTGTTCCTCAGAGAGTCACAGTCAGGGCAGCTGATGGAACGGTCCTTACGAATGACACTGCAGTTGTAACCCGCTGGGCTGGCTACTTTGAGCAGTTGTTCAAAGCTGATCCTCCGGCTAGGATGTTGGATATCTCTGGGTCCACGGTTCTTGAGGCTGATCCTCCAATTAGCTGTGAACCCCCCAGGCTCACTGAGATTGCACAGGTGGTGACCCAGCTGAGGGGAGGTGGGGCTGCAGGGATCTGTGGTATCAGGGGTGAACTTCTCCAGGCTGGTGGTAAGGCTGTCCTCCTGGCATTGCAAGCAATCTTTGCTTCCATTTGGGAGACTGGCACCATCCCAACTGACTGGAAAACGGGACTTGTCGTCCCTATCTGGAAAGGGAAGGCTGATCGCCTGGATTGCAGCAACTACAGGGGGATAACACTGCTCTTGGTGCCAGGTAAGGTCCTTGCTAGGTTCGTCTTCCAAAGAATCCATGATCACTTGCTCACCTACCAGCGACCAGAACAGTCTGGTTTTATGCCTAAGAAGTCTACCATTGACCACATCCTGGTGTTGAGGGTTCTCATGGAGAGCAAACGCGAATATCGCAGAGATTCTTTGCAGCTTTTATTGATTTTTGCAAAGCGACTCAGTAGATCGAGCTGCCCTGTGGGACATCCTGAGGGTTCACGGGATCCCCTCACGGTTGCTGGATATCATGGCTGGCCTGTACACTGGTACTGTGAGTGCTGTACAGAGTGGAGGCAGGACCTCTGTGTTTTTCCCAGTTGATTCTGGGGTTTGTCAGGGGTGTGTTCTGCTCCTACTCTGTTCAATGCTTGTATGGACTGGGTGTTGGGCAACGTCATGGGGTCCAGCAGCTCTGGGGCATCTGTTGCTGATGAAAGTTTCACGGATCTTGACTTTGCGGAGGATACTGTGATCTTCGTGGAGTCAATGTAGGCTCTGATTGGGGCGATCAAGAGACTGAGTGAGGAATCTGAGTGTCTGGGCTTGCGAGTATCCTGGATAAAAAACAACATCCAGGCATTTAATGACCTCTTGAGTCCCGAATGAGGCACATTACCCGCATTGTGAGGGAGCGTCAGTTATAGAACTATGGCCATGTGGCGCGTTTCCCCGAGGGTGATCCGGCTCGTAATATCCTCATTGTTGAGGTCCCTAGTGGCTGGACCAGGCCAAGGGGTCGCCCACGTAACACCTGGCTGCAGCAGATAGAGGGTCATTTCCAGGATCCCATGTTGTTTCGTCGTGTAGTGGGTGCGGCAACACACTGTACGAGAGCATGCTCCACAACTTGACTTGACTTGATTTTTAAATTTACCTTTCATGTAAATAAGCCAATTTAGCTGAAGTAAGTTGTTTTTATTTATTTTTGTTGTAGTAATAAGGTTCTTCAAAACGTCTGAAACAAATTATTAGTGACACGTCAGATACTTAATTCCTGCTGATAGTTACACTTTAGACTGCATTTGTTGCCAATATGCAGTTTACCAAGTACAGACATAACATAACATGTAATTAAGTTAGTAAGACGTTAGTAACAATGTATATAACTTTGTCAGGGCTCGTATTAAAATTGCAGTGTTGCGTTGGCCGGGAATCGAACCCGGGTCAACTGCTTGGAAGGCAGCTATGCTAACCACTATACCACCAACGCATTCGACTGACAATGGAAAGTTTACGTATTTGCCTAAAGCTGGCTTTTAGATTAGTTGCAGCGTTGATACTACATAGCGATCACTGTAGTCTGCTTTAAACAGCTCGTTCTAAGTCGCGATTCAGCGGCGCAACTTTGCTTCGTTCTCGAAAGCTACTGTGCACCTTCATCCCACGTTAACAACCTTAACTATACAGGTATATGTATTATTCGTTTAGTTTAATTAACGGAGAAGCATTGAGGATTTACAGGGTGTTTTGCGGAGTCGCTCTTTAATAGCAGAATGTAAACCTCCAACCACTTTTCCCAAACTATGATTTCATTTAAAAAAATATTTCATATAGCAATATCTGTTGTGAATACTATCAAACAGTTTAATGACTTTGTTTTCTCTGAGCTATATTAGTCCACATTTGTTTAATAAAGCATATTAGCTACCAAAATGACCCATAAGCCACTTCGTAAACCTGGAGTACCTAAATGCAAAGTTCAACAGTGCTTTAGGGGCAGGTGTGGAGGAATATCTTAATCAAATATTAATAAATGAACGATTCTTTACGTTCCCTGACTGCTCAAAACGCTTTACACAGAGAGCGGGGAGCCACGTCATCCACCATAAATGTCCCGCATGTCATGTCTCCTGGCTAATGCGATGGCAGCTATTTTGCGCAAGTAGGGAAACCCAGGATTAGCTGCAGGGTGTTACGGGATGATAGAGACAGTTAGCCGTTTAAGGACAGGGCATGGTTAGGAGGCCAAACTCTTTCCATTTCTTCATGACTGATTTAAGCAGATATTATTTGACTTGGAGATTTTCTTCTCTCCATCCCCTGACTTGCGCTCTTCAGTCCACTTTTCATGGAGTTGCCTGTCGTGTTCTGTTTGTCTTCATTGTGTAGATTTGCCCACCATATTGATTTATCAAAATTTGATCCTTCCAAACACTGGTGCATTTAGACTACAAAAATGAGTTTAAACCCCAGACAGGTATTCTCCATTAAACTAATTCTATGACTTCTGAAACCAATCTAGGGGTGTATATTTATGCCACCAATTATTGTGTGTTATTTGTAATTAATTCAGGCCATGTCACAGAGATATGACATTAAGGAGACTTTTTCTGATGATCTGCACCAGAAGAGCACAAACCAACAAAAAATTTAATTATTGTGATTCGGTGTTATCTAGCAAGAAAATGTGAAAATGCCAAAGCGGTGAATACTTTTTATAGACATTTGAACAATAGAACACTCTAGATGAGAACAGGCCATTCAGCCTAACAAAGCTCGCCAGTCCTATTCACTTATTTCTTCCAAGAAAACATCAAGTCGAGTTTTGAAAGTCCCTAATGTCTTACTGTCGACCACACTACTTGGTCGCTTATTCCAAGTGTCTATCGTTCTTTGTATAAAGAAAAACTTCCTAATGTTTGTGTGAAGTTTACCCTTAACAAGTTTCCAATTGTGTCCGCGTGTTCTTGATGAACTCTTTTTAAAATAATAGTCTCGATCCACTGGACTAATTCCTTCATAATTTTAAACACTTCAATCATGTCACCTCTTAATCTTCTTTTGCTTAAACTGTAAAGGCTCAGCTCTTTTAATCGTTCCTCAGAACTCATCCCCTGTAGCCCTGGAATCAGCCTAGTCGCTCTTCTCTGGACCTTTTCTAGTGCTGCTATGTCCTTTTTGTAGTCTGGAGACCAAAACTGCACTCAGTACTCAAGATGAGGCCTCACCAGTACATTATAAAGGTTGAGCAGAACCTCCTTGGACTTGTACTCCACACGTCAAGGCGCTATATATCCCAACATTCTGTTAGCCTTCTTAATGGCTTCTGAACACTGTCTGGAAGTCGACACTTGATTACAGCCAGCCCTGCTAAACATGAACCTCACTTACTATCAAAACTAAGTTACCAGCACAATGAATTAACAATTAATTCCCCAATAAAAGTAAGTTCCAGAAGGTGGTACAGTATCTTCAGTGGCAGTCTGGGGGCTACAGGGCCATTGTGAACCCTCTGAAACAACACGAAAATAACATTAAATTTGTAATCTCCAAATAGAAAACAGCATGGAATCTTCCCAGGAGTGGCCAGTCTACCAAAATGACTCCAAGGGTGCTGAATAATATCATCCGGTAAATCACAATGGATCCTGAAAACACACCCAGAGAGCTGCAAAGGTCAGTGTTCATGACTCTAAAATCAGACAGGCCCTGGGCAAAAGTGAGCTTCAGTGTAGAGCAGCACTTGCTACCCAAGAAAGACATCAGTGCTTGTCATTTTTTTGCCAGAAAGCAATGGAAGGATTCTTAAGATCTTTGAGAAGAAGATTCTATGGACAGATGAAATAAAGCAGAACTCAAATGATGATGTGGATCCCATTATGTCTGGCAAGACAAAATGTTAGAATCCCACAGTAAGAACACCATACCACAAGTTAAATGTAATGGTGGTAGTGGGATAGGGTGCTTTTCCGAACAACTTGCAATAACTGAAGTAAATGTGAATTCCACTTTGTATCAAGATGTCCAATCGTTCATTTGTGAGCTGAAGATGAAGCATAGTTGAGTGAAGCAAGATAGTGTTCCAAAATTCAAATACACCGCCACATCAGAATGCGCTGAAAAGAAGCAAAATTAATTTTTTACTAATTTCGGTCACAATCCAGACCTGTGCTCAGAAACCTACCAATGTCTCTAAACTAAAGTGGTTCTGCATAGAAGAGTGGACTGAGATTCCACCACACCAACGTGAAAGCTTGCCATCAAATTAGAGGAACAGTTTATTTGCAAAAAATATGAGCTAAAGGCAATGCAACCAGTTACTTAAGTGTAAGGGGACAATTAGAAATGTCTGATTTGTTCACTTAGGTTTATCTGATACTAGAATTTAAGCGAAAGCCTAAAAACATTCAGGTTTAAAACTTTGCAATAATAAGAGGAAATATGAGGAATATGTAAATACTTTTTCTGTGCCTTGTGGTTACACTAAGCCTGGAAAATGATTACAAAATGTAAGGACCAGTAAAAGTGTCCATGAAAACAGTAATCATGAACTACCCACTGTCAGAGATTGTGCCAAAGCCAGCAATGGGTTTTGAGTCCATAAATCTTCTGCTTTCAGGTAGTGATATATAAACAAATTGATCATCTGTTGACGATCTTCTCTATGAATTTTAAATGCATAATTATTACCTATTTATATTCTGAATGAATAACTTAAAAATTGACTTTACACAGCCTGCAGTGGGCTGGCGCCCTGCCCAGGGTTTGTTTCCTGCCTTGCACCCTGTGTAGGTTGAGATTGCCTCCAGCAGACCCCCTTGACCCTGTAGTTAGGATATAACGGGTTGGATAATAGATGGATGGATGGATAGACTTTACACAGCATCTTTTCAAATAAGATGAGTTTGCCTTCACCAGCAGGCAGTTCATATGTTTTGAAAGGTGACGACTATGGGTCCACTCTCCACCATCCCAGCTTTCTCTTTAGGCCCAGAATATTTGATGATTTTACAAACCTTTATTAATCTTGAAAATCTGAGTAGTCAAGAGCCTGACTTCTGAGTTATTATCAGTGGAGAGCATGTAATAAGTGATTTCTACATGCAAGTGCTAAACTCACCCATGGTTTCATGACACCAGCTTAACACCACACTGCTTCTGTACTTACTATGTAATTACCTGTATAATTACAGAGTAACTAGGTGTTATTGCCTTGTACTTACTGTGTAACAGAGTGTGTAGAAGAAAATAAGTCATAATATTTTAATTTAACAAAAAAGAGGACTGTAATAGAATTAATGCTGATCCAGAATTTCTGGAAAGTGTAACCTGTTCAGAAGATCACAGCTAGTAGGCCTCCAGAAAGAGAAAAAAAAAAGCAAGATAAATAATAAAGTTTGAAAATGAGTAGACCATTACACCCATTGGATGAATTTGTTTAGCTGTTAGCTTAAGTGTCACAGTAGCTCATGTAGCCACATTTCATAATTGTTCTGACGCCATCAGCACAGATTCACCCAAGCTTCTTGGTTTCCATCTTGAATGCACTTCCTGTTAATTACCAGTGAGGTATGTATTTTAGCGTTTATTAAAATAACTACAACATAGGCAGGTACAAAGTATATAGGAAGGTAAAAAACAATAAATATAAAAACAAAACATTACCATGGCCAACTGGCAACTTTCCTTCTAAAATATCATTTACCATGAAATGCCTGCATAATGGATTCACCAGACAAATCCTGAAGGTTTCATTTCATGGATCCATTTGAGGACTTTGGAAGAAATGGCATTCAAATTGCAAGCATTTTCCAGTTGAAGTATTACATGGAAAAGATACATAAAAATTGTAGTGCTAATTCTGTGCCTTCAAGGGCTTGAGCTAGTACTGAAATACATAAGCTTGACAAGTTAAGTAAATAAGTTTTATTATGCATTTTACTGCATGAACAAGTATTTTAAAAGTGTTTAACTCCTATGCCTAAAGTATTAAACCTTTTGCTCTGTTCAACCCCTTCTGTCTTCTCCAGTCTGTTCAATCTGCCATGTTCAGTATACTGAGAAGCATGAATATCAAGAAACCAAATCTATTGACGTTAAATTATTATAACAAAAACTTGAATTCTGAACTAAGACTTCCATGCCGTCCAGGTGTATGATGACTTACATGAATGTCATGTCTGTCGTGGGATTGTAATCTTTGGCAGGCAGTAACTTACTGCATACTCTACACCGACGGTGTTTGAATGTCAGTGGTGAGGGGAGTAACTGTGGTGAGCTTGTAAATATGGCATTCAAAGAATTTTTTTAATTATGCCTTAAATTTGATTATTTAAAGAATGTTGTTTACTTTGTAAATCTGGATTTCATCAGATGTCAGAAAAATATTTATAGACTTTAAGATAATGTAAAAATAAAACGCATGAGGTGGTTGCTTCTGTCAATTTGTGTGTCTGTCACTCATTCCCTCACACTTGGCAATAATCACTCATCAGAAGTCTGTTCTTCTGGACATCTTGTGGTGCTTCCCACATCTTTAGGTCTGCTATTCATTGACACGGGTGATTGTCTTTATTACTTTGGGGGTGTAGCAGACCACTTTGTGTTTGCCCTCTGCATTGTGTGTTTTGTAAAAGTAAAATGCAGACAGCAGTCAGACTTGGTTTGATTCTTTATTCCTTGTATGAAGCAACAAGAAATGTACGCCACTAAATTTAAACTGACTCCACTGTCATTCCCTTTCAGTGTTCACACCACGTCTCTTGTACATATCATGGACATTATAACACAACTACTGTATTTACAGTACATGGAAGTCCAATAAATTCACACTTCATTTGTTCACAATAATAATGTAGTGGCTAACAAGAGTAAAACACAAAATGGGTCCTTGAAATGTGGTGCTCTATATTTATTTATTGAGAAACAAGAAACTAAAGAAAACAGCAAACACCCTTCCCTGCCCGCTGTCTGGGGTCGCGAGGCACACCTCTTAAACAACAAACACCACTATGCTGTTTTCACCCCTTACTTTTGCAATGCACATTTAATTACTTTCCCTGTTCACTCTTAAAGCTTCTTTCTCTATCTTCAGCCAGACACACACTCACACCTCCTCCTTTCTGTCTCTGACCCTACAGCGCGTACTTTTCTTGTTTCTCTATTTTGTCATAATCATCCCAGAGACTCTTCTAAGAGATGTGTGGTGCCCTGAACACAATAAACAGAAAACATCCTAAACATTAATTATAAGACACCACGCTGTCCTCTCCGCAGCCCCTCGCCCCTAGAGAACACAAAATCCAAGAAATGTCTTGGTAGCCTTCTTCTATATCTGGGTCATGAAGAGGCTTGTTCCAGAGTTCCATCCCTGCCATCATTATGCTCCACTGCACAGGAAACTAACTGGCATCCAAATATGGTGCAAGCCAATCTTGATGAGCAACAAGTTTCTTGCCTTCTGGTGTAATTGTACATGATAAACTATTTCCCTTTGTTGAGCAATGATATAACAGTGCCCTACCCATGGGCTATCCGGCTTGGGGCAGCACCCTCTTCAACACAGAGGGCTTTATACCCAGACCCGTGTAGCAGCTGGAGGCAAGACATGGCTGTAAGGACAAATTTTATGTGTACTCCAGTGTGGGAGAAGGTGGAGTGATGAGTTGAGAGGCAACAGTTGTATATATACTTTTGAGTCACATTCAGTAACAGCATCTAAGGTTTCAGAGAGGTTACAAGTTTGAACTTAATTGTCCAACACCTCCACAGAATATAGTAGTAGTAATAATAGCAAATCATCAGTCAAGGAGAATGTGAAGAGTATTTAGAACAGTAAATATGAACTAGAATATACAAACAGTGAAAGAGAAAATGTTTGGAATTTTCATTCTATTGAAGTTTATATATGTGACAAAGCTGATACAGTAGCCTCCCAAAAGTAACATGGACTGCTAAGGAGATATTTAGGAATTTGAAGACTGTACAGGGAGAACTGCTACAGGGATTAAATTGAGTAAAATCTAATAAATCCCAAGGACCAAATAACACTTACCCTCAAGTATTTAAAGATGTTAGGGAGTGTGGATAGAAACCCTTGACACATAGCTTTCAAAACATCTCAGCACACTAGAGACGTTCCTAAGAATTGGAAGCTAGTAAATATTACCACTTTTTATTAAAAGGATGATTAGGCTGATCCACATAAATACACCAGTTAGTTTAATATGCATCACAGATAAATCAATTGAAGGAAATATTAAGGATAAGATTGAGCAACACATGTCAAGAACAGGAGCAATAGCAAATAGACAACATGCATTCAAATATCCTCATCATATCCTCAGGCTAGAAGAACTGATTTCTCTCACAATCACTAAAGCTTACAGTAAGAATTTACAATGGTAGTGATATACCTCAGGAATCTGTTCCCTGTTTGGAAAGCTTATCGTTTTATTAACAATGTGTTTGCTTTCCTCTTCTCTTTTATGAATGTGAGAAATGAGCTTTAATTGGAAAACGAAATTTTTACTCTTTACATATATATAGCCATTGTTATTTATGTGTGACTCTGCTGTCATTATGGTAAACATACACTTCCATGGTCCCAGCATGGTGCTGATTTACTTATCTCAGTCCTCATATTAAAAAGTTTATGAAACACAAAACTGGTCTATTGATTATCATTTACAAAAATGATACAAAACATGTACGCTATATAGCAGCGCTGTCTGCAACTCACTAAGATTATTTAAAGTCTATGGTTAAAAATCACTGAAACGTTCATGTAAATTCAGTGTGACATTATGTGACTTCTAGTCGTTGGGTATATCACACTTGCCGACTGAGATGCTGATTTTATCTCCAGACCATGTCAATTTACACAGGTATTTTTTGTGTACCTAAATCTATTTTACTCTATGGCTTGTACTGTCAACTTTCCAAAAGTTCTTTTAAAATACACAAATGTAACATACTGTAGGTAGGAAAAGTGAGGAGAAGAAGTTTATGACAGAAGTAGAAAAGGTAGACAAAAAATGAGTGAACACAATAGAAATAATCTCAACAGTGGAGTTGTAATCAATGCAAATAGTGGTCTGCCTGCAAGCTTAATGAAGTCAAGTGTCATCTATGAAGAAAAAAAAAGATACCATCAATAACTTTAGTTTGGAAAGTTTGTATTTATAAAGTTTGCACAGAGAAATGGTTTCATACTATTCTTGCTTAAATTCTAAGTTATTTGCTGTTTTTATTTCTTTAATATCTGATCTAATGGAAAATCTGTTTAAGAATAAAAGGCTATTTTGTTATGTTTATAGTTTTTTAATTGTTTGTGTGATTGTTTTTTTTTAATATCAATAAGTACTAATAGGAATGACATTTACTATTCCTGCAGTCCACACAATACAGACAACTTGTTAGAAGTACATATTTAAATTTAAGCAATGCTTTGCGTCCAAATTACTAAATTAATTTAGCTTTGAGTTCCGTGCTAGGCTGGCACAAGTGGCACAGTGGTAGCGCTGCTGCCTTGCATTAAGGAGACCTGAGTTTGCTTCCTGTGTCCTCCCTGTGTGGCGTTTGCATGTTCACCCTGTGTCTGTGTGGGTTTGCTCCAGTTTCCTCCCACAGTCCAAAGACATGCAGGTTAGGTTCATTGGCGATCCTGAAATTGTCCCTGCTGTGTGTGAGTATGTGCCCTGTGGTGGGCTGGCACCCTGCCCAGGGTTTGTTCCTGTGTTGGCTGGCTGATTTAATCAAGTGCAGTAAGGAAACCAAATGTACTGAGTTAATTGAAATCAAAAAGTGTTGCTTTTTGGATTTAGATGAGCTCACACAAACACATTTTTTTGGTATATTTTAAATATATAGTCATATATTGAATATACAGTACGTAATTGGTAAATCCAACACATCATTTTTCACAGTGTAGCTGAACGTTAGGGGAGTAGCTGCCAGTCAGGCTCCGATGTTTCACCTTCTCCCAACAAAATTGTATGAGATGACAGAATATATATTCAAGGAGGAAGTCTTTCAATGAAAATTGAAGGGCAATCGATCCAGATTAAGCGACAGGTTGAATAATCACAATAGTTTTTTTTAATATCACCTTTTGAATAATATAATTGCATGGGTCGGGAATCGAACCAGGGTCAATTGCTTGAAAAGCAGCTATGCTAACCACTATTCCACCAATGCGGAACGTAAGGAGGTCATTACTATTATATCAAAAATTTTCTATTAAGTCTATAGCCGTTTTTTTTTTCAAATTCGCTCTGACTTAGGATTTGACTCAGTAACGGCCGGATGGATTTTGTTTTTACTGTGAATGCAGGACGTAGTGTTACTGGTGTTACCAGAAGGAGATGTTTCAACTCGGAGGGCATCCTGGATATCATCGAGAAGAGTCACAGCGCACAGCTCAATGGCAACTCTGCTCTGTACCGGGAACTGAGAAGGACGGCTGCAAGGGCTCTGAGGGCCGATAAAGGGGTGTTTGTTAGAGGAGTCTGTGAGCAAGTGACACACCATCTGTGGTGTAGCGATCCACATCCCACTTACAGAGGAATGAGAAGCATTACGCATATCTGAATCTGTTCCTCGGAGAGTCGCAGTCAGGGTAGCTGATGGAACGGTCCTTACGGATGACACTGCAGTTGTGACCCGCTGGGCTGGCTACTTTGAGCAGTTGTTCAAAGCTGATCTTCCGGCTAGGACGCTGGATATCTCTGGGTCCACGGTTCTGAGGCTGATCCTCCATTAGCTGTGAACCACCCAATCTCACTGAGATTGCACAGGTGGTGAACCAGCTGAGGGAGGTGGGGCTGCAGGATCTGTGGTATCCGTGTGAACTTCTCCAGGCTGGTGGTAAGGCTGTCTTCCTGGCATTGCAAGCAATTTTTGCTTCCATTTAGGAGACTGGCACCATCCCAACTGACTTGAAAACGGGACTTGTCGTCCCTATTTGGAAAGGGAAGGCTGATTGCCTGGATTGCAGCAACTACAGGGGGATAACACTGCACTCGATGCCAGCTAAGGTCCTAGCAAGGGTCGTCCTCAATAGGATCTGTGATCACTTGCTCCCCTACCACCGACCAGAACAGTCTGGTTTTTGGCCTAAGAAGTCTACCATCGACTGCATCCTGACACTGATGGTTTTCATGGAGCACAAACGCGAACATCGGCAGAGTTTCTTTGCAGCTTTTGTTGATTTTCGCAAAGCGTTCAACTCAGTAGATCGAGTTACCATGTGGGACATCCTGAGGGTTCGTGGGATCCCTCGAGGTTGCTGGATATCATGGCGCCTGCACACTGGGACCGTGAGTGCTGTACAGAGTGGAGGCAGGACCTCAGTATTTTATTCCCAGTTAATTTTGGAGTTCGTAGCTGTGTGTTCTGCTTCTTCTCTGTTCAATGCTTGTATGGACTAGGTTTTGGGCAAGGTGACCTGAGACGAAGACTGGACTCCTTCGGTACTGTGTCTCTTCGGAGAATCCTTGTGAACCTTTGGTTTGACTTTGTGTTGCTCATTAATTAAGTTCAATGAGGCACATTACCTGCAGTTACGCACTACGGTCATGTGGCGTGTTTCCTGGAGGGTGATAAGATCCCTCATTGTTTGGGACCCGAAAGTGGCTGGACCATATATGGCATATAGAGGGTAATTTCTGGGATCCCAAGTTGTTTCATCGTGTAGTGGGTGTGGCAATGCACTGTACCAGTGAATGCTCCCCAACTTGACTTGACTTGATTTTTAAATTCACCTTTCATGTAAATTAGCCAATTTAGCAGAAGTAACTTATTCGATTTTATTTTTTTTTCGTTGTAGTATTAAGGATCTTCAAAACGTCTGAAAAGAATTATGAGTGATTTGACACGTCAGATATTTCATTCCTGCTGATAGTTACACTTAAGACTGCATTTGTTGCCAATATGCAGTATACCAAGTACAGACTTAACATAACGCGTAATTAAGTTAGTAAGACTTTAGTAGCAATGCATTTAACTTGGCCAGGGCTCGTATTAAAACTGCAGTGTTGCGTTGGCCGGAATCGAACCCGGGTCAACTGTTTGGAAGGCAGCTATGCTAACCACTATACCACCAACGCAGGCCGTAAGGAACCCTTTACTAATTTTTTAAAAATTTACCTTTAAATCTATAGTCGTCTTTTTTTTCAAATCCGTTCTGAAATAGGATATGACTCAGTGTTGTGATGTAGGATTTTGCATATAACTTGATAAATGTTTTGTATGTCTTTATTTATAATTTAGGCAAACCAAGTGGTGTGAGGTATTCATGTTTGCCTTCCCCCATCCCCCTTTTTACGACTGTCTCTTTGTAATTTTATGACAGGATTTGGGGGGATGTGTCTTAAACCAGTTTGATCTCCCACACAAAGCCAGGTTAGTGTAATATATGGTCTTGGGGTTGGGCAGGAGATAAGATGTTCTATTTCACCCATTGGTCTGAGGTATGGCTGTTTGGAATTGGCTTGTCTCAGAGGCCTTCAAGTACCATGATATCCTATTGGTTCTAGGAATTGGAGAGAACATCTATAAATGTACTTGCTCAACCACATTCTCTCTCTCTAACTGACCCACATATGAAGAAGCATCTCTCTTGCTAACCTGTGATGATGAAGACAACACAATGAAGAGCACAGCTCAGCAGCCATATTGAACAGACATGTGGCTGAAAGCTGAGCACCAACGATGCCTTAACTAGAGACATTTTAAGTAACTGCAAGTCTGTGTGCCACCTGAATTACACACCACCATTTGATCAGGTTGTATGGTTGCCAATATTCAAATGTACTTTGCATTTTGTTATTATTTATGAATATTATCAGTAATACATTATTTTATGTGTAACTTAACTCCTGCTTGTCTTTTTACTACATCTAATTGCCTGAGGTTATAGATATTGAAGGGAAGGTGGGGATAAGTTATATACAGTGGTAAGTCTGTGAGATTAGGTATTCTAAGGCTACATATTAATAATACAATAGGGGAAAGTAGAGCAATACATATATTACTCTACCAAGATAAAACAATTGGCGTAGTCGGCAGGATTTTGGGGTAACCACGTTTTGCACCCTGTTTGCAAATACTGTTTTGATGTATGTGTTTGTTTATGTATGTGAATTTTAGGGCACCCAGTGTACAAATGCGGTGGAAGTAAAACTTTATTTGGTTGCTGAATGGAATATAGCCAACAAAGTGTAGAGACTTCATGTGTGTCACAAGGACACCCGCAAGTTTGTTAGTGCTGGTCGTAGTGAGTCCCTAATTAAAGTGCTAGGGAGTGGTGAAAGATGCATGCGTCATTCATACGGCATTTAAGTGGTTAAAGTGCTAGGGAGTGATGGGACATGCATTCGTCATTCATACGGTACTTATTCGTTTATGATCTTTGTGTATGTATGTGTATGTTTGCTTACAGGGGCAAAAGTAGGCCAACCCATAACGAATTTGGCAAATTGTATTAGAGTAAATTGTAGACTTAGAAATGCCTAAGTTCATTTTAAAGTCAGCCATCTTCCAGTGGAGTGGCAGAGGGAAGCAGGCCAAAGCTAGGAAACCTGTAGTTCAGGTAGAGAAAGCAGAAGCTGAGCTGAGTGTGCCACAAAATGGAAGGGGGCTGGAAGGATTAAAAGCAAGAAAACAGAGATCAGGTTTAAAGAAGACAGCTGCTGTTATAAGAGGTTTACTAGCTTGTATTATTGGTAATAAGGAAGATCATGATAAGGAAGAAAATAGCAAAGTGAATGAAAGTGAAAGTTATGGAATGTTGAGTGAGAGTTTTGAAAGATGTAACAGTTGGTGTGATAATTGTGAAGTGTTAGCATGTAGAACATCCGCTGCTAAAGTAGAAAGCAGTGAAAGAACTGGAAACAAAGAGAGAAAACCACCCATGGTAAAAGTTAGGGCAACAGTAACCAGATCGGACTGGAACTCTAAAACATGGGTGGGTGACTTACATGAGACAGATGAGTGCTCAGATAAAGAGTGTGAATGTGAGTGTGAGGAAAAGGAGAGAGATGAAAGGAAGGGAAAACAGCAAGGGTGTTTTCTTCCTTTATTCTCCACTGCACCACAATCTCCAAGTAATTCTGAGGCCTGTCCAGTATTTAAAGAACATGCTACACTGATAGATATTTCACCACTGTTAGAAAAGGTAACCAGTGCTGCATTGAAATTTGATTTAGGACAAAGAAATCAGATAGAAGGCAGAGGAGCTGGTGAGTGTGAATGGCAATTGTTGACTAGAGGGCATGAACTGGATATTGGCTTAAGGATACTGAGTAAAGAAAGTGTGGAATTAAAACAAAGAACAATGGAAATGAAAGGAATTCAAGTGCTTGTGTGTGAAAGTTCTGAATGTGCTAGTGCAAGAGTGGCTGAGTTAGAAAGAAAGTGCACCAGTTTAGGAGTTGGTTGGAATGGATCAGGACAAACCAAAGAACAAAGGATGGGTGATGGTGCAGCAGGAAGTTTTACAAGCTCAGGCAGGAAGCCAGGAATGCACAGGGGTGTGAAGGTCCTAACAGCTCTGCTAGGCCCAGCTGTAATTAAAAAGCACACACACTTAGGTTCAGTAATTCGAAACCTGACTGACCAGTTGTTCAAAAAGACAGCCTATGACTCTCCATGCAATAAAATGGAGAAAAGTGAGTTGGTCTTTAGTAAAAAGCATGGGTCAGTTTTAGAAGCGATGCTGGATTTAGCACTTGGATTTTGGAGAGGCTACAGCCCACACTTTCAGGTAGCAGTTACCATACAATAAAAAAAGGACACACGGGCAATGAAATATGGTTTTATGGACTTTGGTTTGGTGCAGGTAATAAATAGTGAAGGCAATTAGCAGAGTAAAATCCATGCGGAGATTGTTACCATTGGCACATTGGAGTGGCATGGCACTAGCGGCTAAGCTGTTCCAATGAATGCCTAGAAGCAAATTTTGAGTGTTGGCACCAGGTCGACAGCCAAGAAAAATGAGATGGACAGAAACTGCTTTGTCACCTTCCATTTTGCAGACCTGCTTACATAGCAGAATAAAGAAGATACAACATGTAAAGACTAAAGACCAAAGACAAAGACATGAAGAGGAAGTGAAGAGACAGCAAGAAAAAAAAGACACTTACTGGGGTTTAAGTGAGAAGCAAGTCCACAAGTCATGCAATAATAAGGCTAGTCACAATAGCAATAGTTTAAAAGGAAAGGTTTGTTCAATACTGCAGCAAATTTATATTCCAAGGGGTGGAAACTGAACAAACCAGTTAGGAATGCCAAAAATAAGGGGATTACTTTTGTGCTCATAAAGTATACATTCTGGGTATTAATTAATTAAGTGGGATAATTAATATAATTAATAATATTAAGGAAAATGTATACTAAGAAAATTGGTGAACTTTTCAGGAAAGCAGGTGCAGCTGATACATTTGCAAGACATATGGGCTCCGATGTTCAGGTATAATCTAATTGGGAAAATACGGAAGCCCTGCTGAGATTGTCGGCTGTGGTACAGGCACAGGACCAGTGGGCCAATTCTGAACTGAGGTGTTTAGCACAATGAGTATGCATATGGTGAGCAAACAACTCTAGGGGTGGCCTACAGGGGGAATGATGAGAGTTGAAAAGTTTTGATGTCTCATGGTGGTGATGCCAGCCTATACTGGTAAAGGCTGATGGCAGTCAAGAGTTGCACCATGGGTAGGAAAGCACAAGAGGCAACTAAGTCAACCCCAAATGTGTGCAGAGGGGCCACAGATGTTGGTTTGTGAACAGTTTATGCAGTGGCACATGGGCTGTCACTTGGGCAAAAGAGGTTGTACTGGCACCTGTGGCATGTTACCTTTCAAATTTTGATGTTAATTGTACAGTTGCATATGCTTAGATAGTTTGGGACAGGGGTCTAATTAGCAGTTAGACAGAGAACGAGTACAGATTAAAAATTCACACAATAGACTCAATTGTAGTGGGCTAGTTTAGTGGAAGGTGTGGACTTGTCTCATTTTGAACCACCAGATCTGATGACATATGGAGACTGCAGAAAGAGTTGACGCAAGCTGGAGCAGATACAAGTCATCGAGGAGCGCTTCCAAGTTCTTCAGATTGTCTTTGAAATAAAGAAGATATGTAATGGACAAATGGTCACGGACAACTTTTAACACTGGGAGAGCAAATACTGCAAATCAATGCACAAGTTACGCATCAGACTCTTGAAACAATTTAAAGACATTGTGTATAAAGACACTGTACAAAACATTCATCGGGTGGAGTGTTGTGATGTAGGATTTTGCATATAACTTGATAAATGTTTTGTATGTCTTTATTTATAATTTAGGCAAACCAAGTGGTGAGAGGTATTCATGTTTGCCTTCCCCCATCCCCCTTTTTACGACTGTCTCTTTGTAATTTTATGACAGGATTTGGGGGGATGTGTCTTAAACCAGTTTGATCTCCCACACAAAGCCAGGTTAGTGTAATATATGGTCTTGGGGTTGGGCAGGAGATAAGATGTTCTATTTCACCCATTGGTCTGAGGTATGGCTGTTTGGAATTGGCTTGTCTCAGAGGCCTTCAAGTACCATGATATCCTATTGGTTCTAGGAATTGGAGAGAACATCTATAAATGTACTTGCTCAACCACATTCTCTCTCTAACTGACCCACATATGAAGAAGCATCTCTCTTGCTAACCTGTGATGATGAAGACAACACAATGAAGAGCACAGCTCAGCAGCCATATTGAACAGACATGTGGCTGAAAGCTGAGCACCAACGATGCCTTAACTAGAGACATTTTAAGTAACTGCAAGTCTGTGTGCCACCTGAATTACACACCACCATTTGATCAGGTTGTATGGTTACCAATATTCAAATGTACTTTGCATTTTGTTATTATTTATGAATATTATCAGTAATACATTATTTTATGTGTAACTTAACTCCTGCTTGTCTTTTTACTACATCTAATTGCCTGAGGTTATAGATATTGAAGGGAAGGTGGGGATAAGTTATATACAGTGGTAAGTCTGTGAGATTAGGTATTCTAAGGCTACATATTAATAATACAATAGGGGAAAGTAGAGCAATACATATATTACTCTACCAAGATAAAACACTCGGTAACGGCCGGATGGATTTTGTTTTTACTGTGAATGCAGGACGTAGAGATACGGTTTTCCGACTGTTGGATTTAACGACCAGATTTTTAAATTCACCTTTCATGGAACTCAGCCAATTTAGCAGAAGTAAGTTATTCGTAGGGAGGCTGCTCGCATCATGAAGGGGATGGTGGAAAGCCCTCGGGAGCCCGATCCCCGGAAGAGTCGTAACCGCTGGAGAGCCAATAGGATCAGGTCTGTTCGGGATCGGAACTGGTGTGGTGCTGAGGCATCACCTGCTGCACGGCAGCACTCGGGTCCCAATTTCAGGTGGTACGACTCGGTACTGTGTCTCTTCGGTGAATCCTTGGGAACCTTTGGTTTGACTTTGTGTTGCTCATTAATTAAGTTCCGAATGAGGCACATTACCTGCATGGTGAGGGAGCGTCAGTTA